>NW_024003757.1:1110077-1152387 GCF_014805625.2 Glossina fuscipes
GAGCTAAAGCACTGTAAATTTTATGTTTTAGGTTATTTGCATCGCTACGGCTTGTATGTATGAGCATAAATTTACGCGCTTGTGAGGGATACTTGATTTTACACTCCTTATTTGGAATATGAATTTTGAACAGCTTTTGTGAAGTATCCAGTATATGATTTGGGTGGAATAGGATTAAAAGAGCTTCTAAAAAGGGCTTCTTGAAGAGATATAAAAGTTTAAATCAAATCACTTATAAATGTACGGAGTTCATCAAAATTATTAATAAGCCCCTAAATGTTTCATTGTAGAATTTTAAATACTTTATTTAATTATAGTGACATCTAAACGGAGTGGTAGGTGGATTAAGTTGACATGTCAGCGTCTCCGTCGAAAAGATCGCTATAGGAATTTTGCGCGAATAATATGTTCTTAGGAGGTTGCGTACATTTGAAGTGCAACGAGTGGGCGCACGTGAATAATTTGAAACTGAAAGTTGATTAAGGGATGAAAGATTGGATTCATTAGAACTTGTAATTTGTTGGCTAAAGTTGAGAGCTGGTGATTCTGAGGAATTTAGTTTATTAGATTTTATGATAAGTGTTGTTGTTTTAATTTTTTCAATATTTGCTGTTGTCTTGATTTTTTCAATATTATCTTTGGCGGTGGATGTAACTGGTTTCGCAATATAATTTTTGGTTAAAATATAAATTTTGGTTAATTTTTGGTATAAATGGTGGAACAGGTTTTTCATTGGAAGCAGTTGGAGTTAAAGTCTTACTAGGCTCGATTTGCGAGGCAAAAGCAGCGTAGGTATTAGTTTTGCCAATTCCATGGGCTACAGATGGATTTCTTTCCCGGTATGTGGGTCGCGCTTCGCCCATGCTCCAGTAATTTTCTGTTTTGACTTTTAGTATTTCACGCATCTGTACAAAACGTGGGCATTGTTTGTCTAACGCTGAGTGTTGATCATTGCAATTTATACAGAAACTACGGGTACAGCTTTCAGCATGTGGAGGATGACTACAGCACTAGTGCATCTTTTTGCCGTATGACCCAGGCGTTGGCAATTTTAACATCTCATAGGACTTGGGATGTATAGTTCTACTTTATATTTATACCACGCCACATCAAATGTTCGCGGTAATCGATATCGATCAAAAGTTAAAATAATCCTTCCTGTAGGAGAGCGTGTTTTTCCGTCATCATTCAGTTTGGTGAATTAATATACTTCAGTCACTCCTTGATTGCCCATTTCGCGGACAGTTTCATCTTCCGGCACATGCTTTAAGCAAGGGGCATAAATTACGCCTCCAACCGAGTTAAGTTTCTCATGTAGTTCAGCTGAAATAGCACATAGATTAGCTAAAGATTTGGCCTTTATGAGCTTTTCGGTTGCGCGCGGTTTCCCAGCGAGGACCAGTAAATTCCCATCGCGTAGAATCGAGATGGAGTCGATGTATGTTGTAATGTTATCTAGAGCTTTTTTTATAGCAAAAGGGCTAATTTAGGAAATTGTTATTCTAGCATCGGTTGAAGAACTAACAATATATTTTTTATCAATAGGACTTATATCACTGATTGGCAACACCGGAAAATCGGAATTTTTACTTTTTTTTCTTTGGGGGAATGTGTCACCTAATAGATGAAATCTATTTGAGTTTTTATCTGGCGGCCCCGGGGCCATTATGACTTATTGTTGTCTATTGTTTATTATTTGTGAAATAACCACTCACTTTAAAAGGTTTGGGAAACTACTGAATAAAATGTCAGATATTTTTAATTTTTTTTTTTTTTTTTAATGTATTTAAAGGAAAATACGTACGGTATCCGCGATGAACAGTTTTCGCAATAAACACACAAAAAGTTCAATAAATTTTAATAAGTTTGAAAACTTTTAAAAACGTATAACGCAATAAAGAAATTAAATAGAAGAATATTTTGCAAAAATTTTTTCACAAAGAGAAAAATATGACCACAGCGCTTGAAGAGAGTTGCCGTTCTGAATAATAATAATAATATATATACATGTTATTATAGATTATTATTATTATCATTACTATAATTATAAAAATTATTATATACGCCCAGAAGGAAGCATCAGAGACTCCACAAAATATACACATTCTTATCAAATCCGAAATCAATCTAAGCATTTCCGTCTGACCGTCTATGTAATGTCCGTTTTAAACTTTCTTTTGGCTGCAAAAATGAAGCTATCGACTTCAAATTTGGCAGAAGAAATGAAAGTTCTTGCACGCAGGTTGGCATTGAAAATGAGGCAAATTGGTGGAAGGGCACGCCCACAGCATCACGTAAACTGAGATAACCTCTATTTTTCAAAGAGAATGAAAAATTGGGTTTTTGCTTTTTACTCATACTCTGTAGCAACTAAATTTGAGCGCATATTCTTTGGAATATTTCTTCGCTGTAGCAGTTTTGCACAAAATGGCAAAAATTGATCACGCGTACACAATATTATAGCGTATTATAATTTAATTGTTTTTAATACCTTTATAACGCACTGAAAGAAGTTTTAAAAACCCCATAACGTAAACAAATTTTTGGGCAGTCTCTTATTTTGAATGCACTTAAACGTGTCTCCATGTCCGTCTGTCCATCTGTCTGTATGCGCAGCTTTGTAGTATTTGTGGTAAACATTTTCCCGCTAGCGAAAATGAAGATATCGCCGACAAATTTGAAAAAGAATTTAGTCCAACTCTTCAAAGAATACGCCCACAACGCCGACATGCCTCTACGACAAAAGATATATAAAAGATTGGGCCCCGACCGAATTTAATTTTCTTACTTATTATTATTATTATTAACATCATTTATAATTTAAAATTTTTAGTTAACAATGGCAACAGGCACATCAAAAATCATTCAAAGTGTTAATCATCAGGAATTCTTTTTAAGTGCAACATTTTCAACCACAACTGCAATGCATCAGTCAGATTGTGACGAACGCTGTAAAGTTGATGGTAATGAGTGCAGTGTAACTTTTACTGTCACCAATCTTGAGGATGTTTCTGCCGGCCACGCTGAAGAAGGTCACCTTCTTATCCATCTTGAGGAACTTGTGAATAAAGAAGAGTATAAATGTGACCAGAAAGACGATGAAAAAGAGGACGAAGAAGAGAAAGATTTAACTAGTTTAACATGGCTCACCGAGTTACGTAACCAACCAATTACTTTGGTTAACATGCCTTTAGATGAAGCTGAAGAAATCAAAAACAAATCTCAAGGCCAGATTTCTAAGAACTCCCAATATATGCCGCAAGAAACTGGAAGACAATTTTGTCAGTTTCAGTGCCCAGTAAAAAAATGCGATTTAAGTAACGGAAGCTTAAGTGGTGCATGGGTTAACCGAAAAAATCGGGAAGAGACTGAAATATTAAATCATCAAAAGGAAGCGAAACGACCCACGCCAATTGAACGTTTCGAAGTATTCTTAAACAAGGTCAAAAGGTGAGTTAGTCTACGCAACACCTGTACAGTGTCCTCACTTGTAGAAATATAACTTTAGATTTTCATTTATTTGCACATATATCGTCAAATGAAATAAACATACATGCTATATATGTTTTATTGCAATAATTTCAGTTAGTTATAAAATTACTCTATAACAATTCAGACCTCTGGTCTTACTTTTTAATTTAATGGACCTATTCCAAAACCTCACTTAAAATAATTAAAATAACGAATATTTTAGCTTTAAAAATTTTCGTCGATCTAAGCTTGTGTGTCCCTCTTTAATTTTCAAAATAAGTCATTACATTGGGAAGTAATCGAAAAAGTGCATTGATCCGAACCATTTTCAATAGCGTTCGCCCGTTAGTGAAAGCACATACCAAATCTTGTCAAAAATCTCAAAAATTAGCGACAAAAGAAAATTTTTTTAAATACCAGTACATATATGCGCGTGCAAGGAAATAGAACGTTCCTGCATAACCTTAAAAAAAAAACAAATAAATACATTAAAATATCCGTTTTTCTATTATGCTTGCAAATTAAGACTTTCAGTGTAATTTCAGTTTTCTTGATCGAAATGGGTGGAACGTTATGGTATGGCTTTAATGATTTTTGGTTGCGAAGGCATTATATGAGTAAAAGCGTATATTTTTAACCATAACGTAACAGCAAAGACTTCAACAAAACTTTTGTAGAAAGACATCACTAAATACATTTGTGATTACTATGAGCGAGAAATACTAAAAATTGTGGAGAAATGCAAATTGCATTTGCGGAACGAGCAAAAAGAAAAATCTGTAGAAAATTTTATAGTAAAATTTTAGTAAAATTTTATAGTAAATTTTATATTATAGTATATTGCACAAATGGTCTATTCAATCTAATATTGGCTTCTAGCTGAATTCGGCTCTACGGAACCAATTGAACTC
Organism: Glossina fuscipes; assembly: GCF_014805625.2. Classification (NCBI taxonomy): domain Eukaryota; kingdom Metazoa; phylum Arthropoda; class Insecta; order Diptera; family Glossinidae; genus Glossina; species Glossina fuscipes. The sequence continues at coordinate 1,114,460 of NW_024003757.1, forward strand.
AGTAATAAACACTGTGGATAAGGCGTTAAGTATAGCTGTAGCAATGGAACTGTCAGAACAAGGAAGTCAATATACACGAGTTCGAGGGAATAAATTAGTAACATGGTTAAACAAACTGTAATTCCCCGAATGCAACATGAGAGTTAATTTGGGAAAATGAAGTTCTTATTGGATCAAACGGAATACAGTTGTTATTTGTTTGGCTAACATAAAATGCACATATTGTAGCAAAAGGTTGACTCCATACAAAATAGGCGCCATACAAAAGAACGCTTAATACAGACGAAGTTCGAGCGGTAGCTCGTCTAGTGGACTACGATAGTACGGGGTTTTTTTCACATTTGATCATAGTCTTATTTCCTATTAATAACTTGCTAAAGAAAAACATATCGTTTAAATGGACTATAGCTTGGGAAGACGCGTTTAACAGAATTAGAAAACCAATGCAATCAGACGTTCTACATTACAATCCTCAATTTCTGATACCCTTAGCAGTAGACGGAGCACCCATGCTGTTTTAAACCGTCGTTTCGCGAAATGAATTTTCTCTAACACATAAATTTCGAGCACCTAATGGTTTGCGAAATTGTAGCTAGAATACGGTATTTTTACTTTTTTTGATTACTTAAACATATGTGACCATGATCCGGTTGCAGATACTCTATCAGCTAAAATAATGATTCCACGTAATTGTGGATAGGAGAAATGAAAACGTTGGCTAACCTTTTATTACGCTTGCTTTCCATCTAATTTTTTCACCCAATTTGACCAATTTTAATACCGCATACCACTTCTGATGCAGAGTATATTAAATTTGAGTGGACGAACACCCAGAAGAACTTAAGATAGAGTCATCCTTTATTATACCTATCGATTTACAATTACTTTTTGCATCGGTCCAAGTTTGCCAGCCCGTCTGAAGTCTTTCGATGTATTTTTGTGTTTAACCTACATGTCTCAACTTTTGAAGTATGTTGAAGAAATTTAGTATACTAGCGTGCTTTCACGAACGAACGAACGCTGTTGAAAACGGTCCGCATCGATTCACTTTTCCAATCGCTTCGCAAGTAAAAACACATTTGGGAAGTTGTTATATGGAAACAAATTACAATTTTCAAATTTTTTCTACAAAACTCGTAGTAATAGTACTTCGGAATTCCAAACTGCTAATAAAAATTAACTTTTTGAACTTCCTTCGTGTAACCGCTCCTACGAAAACTGAATCTTTATATAACGACAAGCTATAATTTTCAATATTTTATAGGGAAAAGTAATTTACAATAGTAAATTGCTAAAGAAACCGACCTTAGTGACTTTGGACCACTCAGATCTCTTTTTTTTATACCACCGTATATAAGGATTCTTAGCAAATGCATATCCTGATATGCCATAAAGGCCTAAATGTTAATGTTTTATGACGAAAATTTGTTCATCATAGTAATTTGGCATAAAAATGAAGTGAACGAATTTGAATCTCATTGGTCTATTTCTTGGGGCGACCTATGTATAAGATTTCTCATGAATAGTAAGCCCTTCATAAAAAGGTTTCATTTTTAATACTTTATGATGAAAATTGGTCCACAGCAGCGATACAGTAAAAAATGGAAAGGTAGGGAAATTGGATCACATAGGTCTATTTTTAAGACCATATCATACATAAAGATTATCATGAAATGCAAACCCTGATATGGAGAGAAAGTCTAATTTCTAATTTAATTTATTTTAAAAATAAATTGTGGTGGAAACTTAAAAATGATAAAATTTGTAGGAACTATATCAAGTTTTCCAAATTTGAATCCCGCCGTGTAATGAATGCATGAAAATAATGTAAAAAAAAAGTGTGAATTTTTGGTATACTATTATCAAAACGAGTGAATAACCATACTCTGCGAAATGGCGTAGATTATCTTATGGTCGCCCTTGCTCGGCTATAATGTTCTTAATTGCTTTAACTCGACAAAAAAAAGTAAATTGGATATCAAGATTAATCCTTTTTACAAAGAGCGTGTTATTGCGCATTATAAATTAACCTTTATCCGAATTAGACCCGTCGAGAAATGCTCTATTCTACGTTCACTCAATTGTTAGAATATATGGCAGTGGGCTTAGACTACAGGATACACTGTTATATTGGGTCATAGAGGTAACTGAGATTCGATGATAAGAGCACAGAGTCAGCCTGCAGAGAAGTGACAAGTTAAGTTAGAAGTTTCCTCCTTTCCGAGATTTTCGGGAAAGATCCAATAAGAATTTATTGAATCGCTACATACCTGCACCAAATTTGACGATTGATGAGTTCCTTATCGCTGGAGAACCTCACTTTTACAACACATATCATAAAATCGGAATAAGTATAGACGGACAAATACACAGATGAATATCCTAAGTCGATTTATAATTTGCCGCTGATCAAGAATATATATACATTATTTCGTGGGGTGTCTGATGTTTCCTTCTGGGCGTTGCAAAGTTGTTTAGTATGGATATACCCCTCATCCTTCGGTGATGGATGTAACAATTTTCAGTTATATTAGTATAGCTTGTTTAGATTAGCATGTGAGCTTAAGCAATAACAATTAAAAATAAACACTAGCATTTTAATTATTACCTTAACTCTTATAAGTAATCGAGAGTCATATCGTGCTACGCTTCGAGGTGAAAACACGTAGCACCACCAGGATCGAAGCGGCAACACTGAAGTAATATTTGATAAATTTTGCGGAAGCGAGCAAAATTCCCCATTATAGTATAGTGAGAATTTCCCACCATACCAAAAAACTCTTTACTCTAATAAGCTGCTCAGTTACATCCGTCGTAGTTGGTAACCTTGGTCAATGAGATAGTATCCACAACGGGAGCGTTTGGTTTTACCATAGATATCATAAATCCGCCTAAATGGCATAAGGTTTTCATCGCTTGTTACGGCTCTGAACCATTTTTGGGGGAAATAACAAAGAGAAATTACGCTTTTCGTAATCAGCATTTGTTGGCTTCACAGCATCAATATTTATTTATTTATTTATTTATTTTAATTCGACTTATACATGAAAGTCAACTAAACAAATAAGAGTTGAGTTCAGTTGGCACTTAAAGCAAAACTTATATTAAATTAATAATACAACTTAGTAGAAGTACAATAAAACAAATAAGAAGGAAAAAAAAGAAAAAAAGCATGTACACAACCAGCATAGAGCCACACTTACAACCGGTACAGGACCAAATTGCAGATGAACCCCTAAGCCATCGCAAACATGCATAAACTTGGCAACCGATAATAATTAACAATAATTCATTTTCGAATCATAACGAATTTTTAAGGACAAAAGCGAGTTTAAGTAAGGCATAGATAAATCGCTCGTATTAAGCAATGTTGCTTTAATGAACTTTAAACAGCAATAAAATTATCCAAGTCACCTTGAAGCTGGTGTGATTGCGATTCAACAGAGAAGGAGGAAAACAGTTTCACATCATCAGCATACATTAAGATCTGGCTGGAATTAACCACCGATGGGAGATCATTAATGTATAAACTAAATAAAATTGGACCTAAGTAACTTCCTTGAGGTAGGCCAGATATAACAGGGAATTCATCCGAGGTGATGAAGTTGAACAAAACCCTGAAGGATCTATTGTGCAGATAAGGGCTTATCCATTTCACTAAATAGAAAGGGAAGCCAGAGGCTTCGAGTTTAAAGATAATTAAGTTATGGTTAACCATATCAAACGCTTTGCTTAAATCAGTGTATGTTACATCTGTGCGAGAGCCACTAGAAAAAGTCTTGAAAACATGACAAGTAAACTCTAATAATTTGGTGACTGTAGATCGACCTTTCTGAAAGCTATGCTGTTGTGGAGAAATATACGAATTAATGGCAAGTGCCAAATGCTGAGTCACAATTCGCTCAAACAGCTTAGGCAAGATGCTCAACTTGGCTATGCCTCCGTAGTTCTCAACAAGTCGTCTACTTCCACTTTTGTGAATGGGAGTAAGGAAACTACTCTTCCAACACACAGGGAACACACCCAAATTTAAAGACCAGTTAAAAATCTTAGAGATAACACCATATAACTCGACAGCGCAAGCTTTAAGTACACATGATGGAATTCCATAAGGTCCTGGCGCACAACCATAGTTTAGACAACTCAACCCTTTAAAAACGTCATCTTCCGAAATTACCAAGTTAAGAATTGAAACCGAGTTAGTTATAGGATATGGATAGTTTGCTAATAAATCGAAATTAGCAATCGAAAAGTTTCGCCGGAAATACTCAGCAAACAGGTTTGAGATTTCAAAATCATCCGAGGAATCAGAGCCCTTAAAAGAAATATGAGAGGGATATGTGGAAATTTTTTTTTAGAGTTAAATTTAAAAAAATATATAGGATTAGAAAACAGAGAGATTTAATGAACTGAAGGTATCTGCAGTAATGATGGTGGTTGAGGGAGTTAAATCTGTGTCTCGCCACCGAGTAAGCGAAATAATCGAGCGCAGAGCCATTTTTCGAATATTTTTTGAATAGCGTATTTTTTCTATTCTTTTAATATTTAATTGTCTTATTAAACCAGGGGGTACACCTGCTTCGAGGTCGGCACTGCTTGATCGGAGCAGATGCCACAATAGCTAGATTTAATGTATTGTAGAACGATGACAATACGCTTTCAGTACTTCCGGTTGAGAAACCAAGCCTTATATGTGAAAGACGATGTTGTAGCAATACAATATTGATTATATGAAAATCATAACATTTATTTAAAAAAGTTTGATTTGGCACATTAAGGCAGTTCAACGAACCATCATCTGAGTAGCCGAAGGGGAGGAATCTCGACTAGCAAGTCAATGGTCGTGGGTTCGAATCTCAAGTGCGGTAGGGTTTTTAATAAAAGCCGATAGCCTTAGATGCTAGTGCTTTTAAGAATTTAGTCTTAGAATTTATTTTTGTGGCGAAATAAATAATAATAATAATAATAATAGGTTGAAAGGAAATGCACATTGATGGATGATAAGGGTCTTCAGGTAAACTAAAAGATGGACAACGATTTACGTAAATCTCGGGAAAATTGGCAAAGCAGAGATCAATCAGTTTACCTTTACAATTAGGGTTACGATTATATTGACTCAAATTATGATCAAACAATTCACTAAAGAACACAACAGCCCTATCAGACGTTGAAGTAGGAATCAAATAGCCAGAATTATCACTGTTACACCAAGTGACTTGAGGCAAGTTGAAATCATCCAATACAACGACCAAATTGTTAAGTCTAGACCGCTTGGCAACATCACAAATGAGGGCAGCGTGTTTCTTGTAAATGGAGATATCAGAATTTGGGGGAATATAGGAGCAGGTTACAAATAGCTGTTTCCTAGGCATTATCGCACGAATGGCGACAAATTCAACGTCAGGAGAAGTGAGAAATTCTATTGAATTGGACACGACTGACGCATATATGGCAATTAATATACCACCACCAATTCGATTCACTCGATCCTTTCTGAAGACTTGGAAAAAATTGTTAAAAAGTTCCGACGAATGAAGACGGGGTTATAGCCAAATTTTGGTGAAGGCCAAACAGAAAAACTCCGTGCTCACTGAATTTAGAAGTAGAACGAATTTTTGAATTTAGGCCCCTAACATTTTGACATAAGAAAGATAATGGGCCTGAAGACACATTTAGTTTTTTGAAGGCGACAAGACTATTGCTTTGGTATTACAGGGACGAACTCGAGGGATAAATTCCTTAATTAAGGATCCTACTGGCCACAGTGGTTTGCTTAACAACATATCACATGTTTTCAGTCGAAACTAATATTTTAAAATAGGAGATTGCCCTAGATTGAGAAGGAGCCATTTTGAAAATGCTAACGCGCTTTAAGTTGACTGATAAGACTTTCGCCGCCAGATAACTTTTTATGTTATCCACCGATTTTTCAAGTGCCAGTCTTGACACAAATATTGCTTTTCTGGGAGGAACTGCCGTCGAGCAAATGTCATTACTTGGAACAGGAGGGGGTTCACGGTTGGGGAGTTTAGAGTTGGGGAGAATATAGATGGCGTTATCACCCTTGCACCAGCCGCTTGTGCGACTTGCCCAGTCTGATGACCAGCGTTCACATTTGAACAGCCAGGGGGAGAGGATGATTTATTTCTCTTTATTATTTTTAAGCGATGGCGCTTGATTAGAGTGAGTGGCGGCCCTGGGCGGATATACCCTTGAAACTTCAGCGTAGCTTAAAACGGAAAGACTTGCCGGCTTGTTTGTAACTATTTCATTACCAACCGACTCAGCAATATCCGAAACATTACTGTTCCTTTTAGAGTTAGAGGGAGCGGTAACTTGTACCAACGATGGGTGCTCAATAAAACGGCACTCATCAAACCTAGACTTAATTAGTTCAAACTTCTCCCACAAGGAGCCGGGATTTCTACTCAATTCCGAGAAACCATGCATCTCCGTGAAAAGTTTGTAAAAATCAATGTCCTGCTGGCTACAGTCAGGACATGACCATCTTAAGCCTTTGGAAGGGTCAGCGACTGCGTCAGCAGCACGGCCGAGAATACCGGCATACTTTGCATGACCAAAGCGCTCGCAGAGCCAACAAGAAACGAAAAAGGCCCGGAACTGGATCTATCCAGTTCCGGGCCTTTTTTTGCGCGACATGGTGTATATAAGCACTCCATGTCAAGTCAACATTAGAATAAAAAAGAAAAAAATTCAAAAGAATCCACAACACTAAGTTTATCTAACAAATTTAAGAAATTTAATTAAACTTCTCCGTTACGTTGTCACTCTGGCAAGAGAGCAAAAGAACAAGAGAAAGCAAAACCAAACTGGCAGCACGAAAAAAAAGGGAGAATAGAAATCATAAAAATTTTCTCGTAAATTTCCTCTTAAATTACACGTAAAATCTACACTACTGAAGCAGCGGTAAACAAGCCAAGAGAAAAGCTATTCACACCACAAGAAGAAAATAAAAAAAACTCAAAAGAAAAAAACTAGAAAAGACTCGAAAGGAATTTACTATTGCGATCACAAGTGCTAATCGCAAGAACCAAAATGAAAATCACAAAAGTTTTAATGTAATTAATGTAATTCTTACACTTTACACATTCAATCCTTTTATACTTTTACAAATACCCTGCTTTAAACACGTATAAAACGAAAACAAGACAATTTTAAGCAATAAAATTAACAAAAGCGTACCATCTCGCCCGCGTCAGTTGCCAAACTGATATAAAGAATGTACATATGCATTTTCATGTAAATCGATGGAAACTTATTTGCTTACGTCACATCATTCGATGAATTCACACACGGAATATATCTGAAGGGCACATTTTGTGTTCAGTGTAATAGGATTAGATGCGCAGTCTGTGTTTGCGTGTGATGTACAGAAGGTACATAATGGTACAAGATCGTATCTGCACGATAAAGAATGTTGTAGTCATTTAATCTAATTGAATCTTAATATGTGAATTAAATAATTTGTATTTAACTCTATTACAACGGTTTTAGTACTGATTCTATGCGAAACTTTAAAATCCTAAGCTATCTAAATAGAATCGAAGGGTCTCGCAAATGTGATTCTATCTATGCATAAACTCAAGATTTGAAGTTTTTTAGGTTATTGACGCCTTAATTCCAAAATTTATAAATTGAAGTAGATTATACTTATTACAACTTAGTGTAAAAATATTCAGAATTAACAAGTCGTAATATCTTGTTTTTATTCTATGTAGGGATCTTGAAATTTACCAACAATCAGCAAATGCCTACCAAAACGATGCTAATGAAAAACCTCCTTTTAACTATTCCCATATTATTGGAATGGCTATGCTGGAAAACGGACGGCGCGTTACTCTGCAGCAAATATGTGCTTGGATAGAGTTGAAATTTGCTTTCTTCCGTGTTCGGAAAAAGTGGAATGTAAATAAAGTGTAGAGTTGAAAAGAAGCAATTAACATGTCCTTTTGTATCGTGCTTTGATGTTGTTTTTTTCAGAATTCAATTCGTCACAACTTGTCATTGCATCCCTGCTTTCGCAAAATTGGTCGAAATAAAGATGATAAAGGCAAAGGTGGCTATTGGGAATTAGCTGTAGATCCGAAAAAATGCGATCGTAAACGTATACGCAATAGGAAGTCAATATTAAGGACTATCAACAAAAATAACAATAGTATCACTAACAAATCGCTAAAACTCAATGATATGCAACGTTCGATGCTGTCCACATATTTTTGCGAGAATAATTATGCAAACCAATGCAATGAAAGAGATAGAATTATTTTTGATATTGTGGATGCTCGACAGAATGGGGATGGAAACTCTATCACTACAGCTAATACAAATAAAAAGGATTGTTTCTTAACACCGACTTTTCCGCAGAATCATCAGCAGCAAGCCGAAATTGACTGCCACGAAAATGATGTATTCATAGCCGGTTTAATCAACAAGCCGGTTCATGAAACTTCGGAAGCGAAGCAAAAGCAATATAATGAACAAGGCCAAGACTACACTTTTGGAACAATTATTATAAGCACCTCTCAAATGGCCGATCTAGCAGATATTCATCAGTTGAAACCAACCGCATTTGATTACATCATTAATCACACCATGGACAATGAAGCATCACCGAAACAACCTTACAGTTGCGTAAGTTAAATCTATTGCTATCGTGTAACATATTTTTAAATAAGCGTGTGCTCATAGAGTTCCTTTGTAGGGAAGGCGCTTTGTTTGTTTGTATTTATTTTCGGGTTCATATAACATTATGATGATATATGTCCATAGCATGTATATTCTCCCTCTTAATACAGGCAGGCAACTCTACGATTTTTAAAAATAAGAATTGAGAATAAAAGCTTGCAATATAATTAAAAGAGTTTTCATATTTTTCTTGTTGCTCTTTTCCTGTAAAGCCGTACGCTGGCGACGAAAATGCTCCTGCATACAATAATTTGCTCACATCCCAAAGTTTTGCAGAAGTGGAAAGGCGGAAATTCGATTCTGATTTTCCTAAAACAATTAGCGAATCCACCAGCCAAATGCAGCTAAAATTAACTCAGGAACGAGGGAAAAACGTTATTGTCGAACAATTAGTTCAACCATCGTCAGCTACATGTGTTACTGTTACACCAGGCTTATATACGATAAACACTGCATACCCGACCCAGCTTTCAACATCAACTTCGATATCTTCCTCAAAGCAGTATCACGCTTCCACTGTTCCCATAAGTGATTGTTGTCAAAATTCAGTCACTGATAACTTTTCATATTATGTTGATGGAATTGACGAAGCTTTTCAATATCTGCGAAGTATTGATACCACCCGTAACGAAGATACTTTGGACAACTTTCTTGATATATCCGTGGGCGATTATTAAAGACTGTAGGGTTAAGTCTTTTTTAGATTTATACAATGCAAAAAAACTTGATATAAGAAATTCGTAACTAAGATCTGCAGTAAACAGGTAATAAAATAAAGTTATTCAATGTAGTAATCATAACAAACATTGGTGTGTTATTTCTAGAAAGTCATTTTGATTTGCATTATTCCCATTGTTATTTGCAGTTTCAAAATTACACGAAATTGTCTGTTATAAGAGTTAGCTAGTAAAAAACGTTGCGAATTAGTTTTAATATCCCTTTTTGTGTCTATGTACTCTTATCTCTTCTCCTTATTCTCTTTTCTTTTTTTGTTGTAAAAATTCTGCATTGATTAAATTTGTAGTAAAAGAAAGCTTGACGAAAATTTAAATTGACAGTGAAAAAACAGATACATTAATCGAAACTCCTTGTCTGAAAAATAACGGCTAGTAAACAGGCAGAGAAGTTTAAAGATAGCCGATTAGATGATAGTTCTTGCTGTCGTTTTGGAAATTCAGTCGTAGTAATACTCGGATGTTAAAATCAAGCCAAGATATATTCCTGGGCATTTAAGTGATTTAGGCGGCAACTGTTAGGAGCGGTTCGTCTATATAATGACTTCTAATTGCGAAGAAAGAACTAAGTGCAACTGAAAAAGGATGGTTGGAAACTCTATTATATGGAATCAGAAATTTTCGGTCAGCTTCTATAAGTTTTGCAAAGAAATGTGCGTTTCTACTTACTTATTTATCTATATACGATGGACGATGGTCTTGAAAGTTTGTAACGCTTATATAGATGTAGCAGGTTCCGGTCGGTTGGATTTTCCCCTACTCTTTACAAGAGAGCAGTGTTTAGTATAATAACCGAATTCCGTTAATTGGTGTCTCTTTTCATAATTCTCTGCTCATGTAATGACGCAATTCAAAGAGAAAAATTATGAAAAGGGAACGATGTCCAAAATCCGTCTGTGTTGCATAAGGGTGAGTTTTGTTTAAGAAAATTTTATGCTGCTTTTTTTGAGTTGTTATGAAAACGAAGCGGGAATAAAAAGAATTTCTACTGAAATAAAGATCAAGAATAAACTTTGCCTGTCAAGCAAGATAAAAGACAAACTTATACTGAAAATTAAAAATTGAGAATTTGTTCCCAAAAACAAAGAGAGTTTAAATAGTGAATTGCGGAACAAATTTAATTTAATTATGCCGTAAAAAGAAAGAAAGCGAAAATGCAAAAACTTAAATAAAATAAAATTCAATATTTTAAAGAGAATAATGTGTGCAAATTATATGAAACTGATCCGCCTGAGTGGCCGAGTAGGCAAGAGTCTCGACTAGCAACTCAATAGTCGTGGGTTCAAACCTCAAGTGCGGTAGAGTTTTTTAATAAAAAGCCGATAGCCCTAGATGCTAGTGCTTTAAGACTTTAGTCTTAGAATTTATTCTCTGGCTAAATTTATAATAATAATAATAATAATAATAATATATGAAACTGAATAAAAAAATGTATAGAAGCCATCAAAATGCAAAACACTTAGAATCGTCAATTATATTATAACGAAAGAAAGCGAAACCACTCGTTTTTCCTATTTAATGGCAAGAGAGGTAATTACAAAGATTTTATCGTATAATAACATACCGAAAAGGGAAAGAAGAGGTGAAAGGACTAATAACAACACCATCATCATCGACTGCAGTCTGGGGAAACTACCACGTCAGGAATTTAATAATAATGATTAATGTGATGAATATGGTTTTGCTCAGATGAGATGTGGGTATATGTGTGTGTGTATGTGCATGTGTGCGTGAATAAGTGAGTGAGTATAACCACGGTCGGTGACTTAGCGGGCCAACAGACACATAAGCACAGACTAACGGAAAAGAGAACAAGATAAACAGACAATACGACCGTTAATTAGCGCCGCAGCTATAATACCCAGCTGGAAGCCATATTCTTTACATAGTTGTAATTTTTTGTGTAAACGCAGATGGGCTAACCAGACAAAACAAATTACATCTCCAGGTTACAAGTTCTTTGCAGCTATATTCTTATAAGTTTCGTATTGCAGTTTTTTCCTGCTTTGTGCTTAGAATCTCATAATTGTCTGTAAACGTGCCACATTACCGAACTCCCTCTTTTTATAATACTTGCTTGTTTTGCGGTGATCTGGGGAGCGCTAGTTGGCAGTATTTCCTGCTATTTGTTCAAGAAGGGGCTTAAAAAGTCACAACTAACGCTGTGCTCAATGTGGCAAACGGTATCGTACGGTAATCGTTGCTCGGATTCCTCACAAGTTTCGCGGAGGGTATTCCTACCTGAGCTTCAGCAATTTTATAACCAATGATGGCTTCGTATGATCTGTACACGTTCGTGAATAGCTACAATGAAGTCTAATTTTTGTCCAACATCTTGTTTATTTTTGTTATTATATCTCAGCCTTTTTTATTTTTGCTTAATTTTTGCAACAACCATTTTGCCTTGTTGTAGCTGATATTTGATAATGCTGCTAAGCTCTGCATGTTTGTCAGGGTGAAAGACAAGTGTCCAGACGGGGGAGAGTTGCCCTATACGAGAATTTGATTATAGTCCAATATATTTTTCAAATTACGTTAATTTTTAATTTCAGTTTCAAACCAATACTGCACATCCTATATCTTATTGTAAATAATCGTCTGGAAATGTTACTTTCAACCCATTCACTTAACATCTCGTATCCTTTAGAGACATCGCCTATGATCAGTATCTTCAAACCTTCGAAGCTATTGGCTAGTGAATCTATTGGAAGTTCAACTATGGGTGAGAAATGATGGGAACGAAGCGTACGGTAACTTTTTCGGAATTGCTGGTTCTTCATGCTCCGTAATAAAGGTATATGGAGAAGTAGAAGCGGCGACCCTAATGAGATAGATGTAAATGCTATTAATGAGTTTCCCGAGCAAAATCAACTAAATATCCGCGATTTGCACCCAGAAATTTAATTTTCAATAATTCTAGAAGTAAAGATTTTCGTTTCTCATTCCACAGTATGAATGAAAGCATTCTTTATACTATTCAAAAAATAACATCTGCTTAAGTTGGGTTTGACGGAGTATCTAGCAAACTTACATATCCAACCGTCTAATACAGGTCATGAATTCGGTACTAATAACCTCCAAATTTCCGAAGGAGTGAAAAATAGAATAAGACCCATTCCTAAACATGGCTCACCTTTTACACATAATTATTTTCGACTGATTAGCTTTCTACCCCGCCTCTCCAAAGTAATGGAGCGTGTAATGGAGCTGCTTCACTAATTCTTGAACAATACTGTTGCTACATATTCGAACGCCTTACCACTGAATCTGATATCCAACGATGATTCCTTGAATGCATTTAGAAACAAATTGACAGCACTGCTAAACATAACATTTTGTTATTGGTAGGAATTGATGATTACGGAGTTAATAGCGCAAGATGAGTACATTAGCAGCCCTCTAGTTGACTTATAGACTCACTTAAGTTATAGTTTCTACTTGCACATTAAATGTACCAATCCAACTAGGTAATAGCCCTATGGCTTTATAGTTATTTGATAAACGAATAAATGTAATGAAAATAGACCAACGCACAAGCTCGGTTGGTTATTTTCGTTCTGATCAAAACGATGAATGGAATTTATACTCACCATTTGAACATAAGTTTCAAGTTAAAATAAAATGTGGATGTACGATTATGATCTCTAAAGGGAATATTGAACGTCCTAGTGATGCAAAAAAAAATTTTGGTAACTGATTACTACTAAGAGGCTATTCCATCTCATTTATTATTTATTTTTTTATTTATGCTTATGTCACTGTTACGTTATTGAGGCCTACAATAAATAATAGATTACAATGTCTACCACGTGCAATACAAAAGTACAACAATACAAAATTTTCTTAAAGAAGAACGAAAAGAAAATTGAAGGCCACGAGAAGAAAGAAAAATAGAAAAGAAACAGGAACCAAGTAGGTAAGTAGAAGGTAATTAAAAAACAATGGAAAAAATAGATGAAACTTTATTTTTTAGTATGTTTGTCAGTGTAATTATTGGCAATATATGGGTTATTGCAATTAGCGAATTTCCCAAATTGTAATTTTGCTGATTTGTAATTTCCGCATATTTTTGTTTCATTTGCTTTATGCATTAAAATACGTAACATTGGCATTTTGCAATGATTTTATACAATACAATAGCAAGTTTTTCTTTTAATTATAAGAATTATATTGTAAGGAAGCGTTTTGCTTCCTTACTGACAACAAACCCGTTCGCCCAAATGTTTACCCGTAGACCCCAAGCAGTCAGTCCGGTTCGTCCGTTTACACGTCTTTTTACTGAACATGATCATCCTCCCAAACGCTCAAACGCATGAAACATATACAACCATATAAAAACGTATTGAAGTATAAACATACAAGCTATATATAAAAATGTACTCAAAGTATTCGCATGTAACACATACAATCATATGAGTTATATGAAGATGTACTCAAAAGCATAAAACGTATTCAAAATATTCGCATGTAACATACAAGTTATATATAAAAATGTACTCAAAGTATTCACATGTAACCTATACAACTATATGCGTCATGTGTACTCAAAAGCATAAAATGTATTTAAAGTATTCGCACGTAAATGTACACATAGGATAGAAATATAAGGAAAAAAGAAACCTTAGCCTAAGTAAGCATATTGCAAGCACAGACCTAAGGTTCACCAAACCATACGATTTGGTACCTGGGTTAGCGTTTTACAAAAGATTGAAAAGTAGTAATGTCAGTGAAACGAACAGAAGCAGAAGCATACAAAAAAGCATAGCGAGTCTGGCACTCACATACCTCACGGGGGACAAATCATACGATTTAGTACCTAGATCAACAATGACAGTAGAACAGACGTAAAAATACGCATGCAAGTAATAGGCAATAGGAAAAGGGTTTGTAAAAGTACACATGGTACATATCATAGGAAGGCATACGTAACGGTTCTGCGGCTTATAAAGGAAGAAAACATGCAATTTCATATGAGTTGGTACCTATCTAGCAATAAAATACTTAAGGTAGTAGTAGTAAATACCGGCAAACATTGTCTGATCAAACCTAAGTAGCATACGCGGAGATCATACACGTAAGCCAGTGTTAACGTTAAGACACACATAAGAGAACCATTTGTGTACAAGTCAGAGCTGAACTAACAGGTTCGATCAAACCTAAGATAGCATACGTAACATTAGATGTATAAGAATACCGTCGCCACACACATGTAAGCAAGTATAGTCTAGAACATACATGTACCGGAACAGCGGTGGTGATCGCGACTATGAAAGAGCGTGTCGCACCACGCTCAGCCTTTCAGTTGTGTCATAGCAGTCAAGAGGTAAGTGATCACGGACATAACCAGTTGACTTTTACTGAAAGGGTTTATTTTTTGACTTCACGGATAGGGGATGGAAGGTTTAGCTTAATCGCCATCCCCGAAGGACTAATAGGACTGTCGAGTTCACGGATAGGGGATGGAAGATTTACCTTCATCGGCATCCCTGAACGACGATGAACACCCACCCTTGCGATGAGAGATGATTAGGGACAGACGATTCAATCATCCATCCAAAAGCATCTAAGTTGTCGTGACTCCCTAAGCAGGGATACATAAATTCTTATAAGTCAGACTTGAAAGGATTTGGCCAAATGGCACGTAACTCGAGGAATTACAGAAGGTTATTACGAACTGAGCTACTAAAAGAAAACAGATTAAGAAGTCCCTTCAGCTTCTGCCGTAGGATACTGTTGTAAAGGTTGAGGAGAAGTCTAACTTTAATAAAATTAACGGAAGAACAACCTAGAAAACTTTTTATCCGAGAGTACAGAGAACTTATATGTGCACCAAAGCGTAAGTGATTATTGAAAATTACCCCCCGGCTTTTGAAACTATTTGCAATTTCAACATTGGCACCATTTACACTTAAAGCAAGATTCGGATGCACATTTGGGGGTTGACACATTATCTTAAATTTTTTAGCTCAGTTGACGTCGAGTTCATTCGCAACCACCCATCAAGAAATGCAGCTCAAATGGTAGTCAATATTAACTTGTTATCCTTTCAAATTATCGACACTCCTTGAAAATAAAATCTGCAACTCATCAGCAAATGCGTAGACCTTACACGAAGCTAGGTTAAACATATGAAGAAAAATAATTTTTCTGTAGTAGAGAGCAAACAGCCAATGATCGAGCCCTAACCCTGTGCATTTTTAACGGCTCGGACTGGACAGCGCTCTCAGATAAAAATTGGAAAAGACCCGTGAGCTGTGACTCTATCAGAGCTGCAGTTGACTTCGAAACGAGAGAGAGTTTATTAATCAAAAGTATATGCGACATTCTATCAAAAGTCAAAGTTAGATCCAGCGGAAATAACACCGAGATATGCTTATCACTTACTATACGTCGCACTGAACTCGTAATAGTTAGGAACAAAGAAGTAGTTCTACAAGCTTTTCTAAAACTGCCCTGATATTAAGGGGGCAGGGAGTTACTGTCAAGATGGTTAATAATTTATTGCTTAATTATACGTTCAAAGACCTTCGAGCGAATAGCCAAGATTGAAATGGACATGAGATTGGAGGAATCAAGTGACTTGCGGCGGGAAACTGAAATTTAGTAAGAACGTGGTTAGTAACATGTAATATATGAGCAGCAGCCCAGGGACAAACTACTTTCAAGAATCTAAGAGAGAAATCCTCCACTCTCCGCGCATTAGACTTGATTTTAGCAAATGTCGCTAAAACAGAACAGCCCATAACAGTCATTTAAATCTAGTCTATTTTTAGCAGTGTTTACTTGATTGTTGAGAAAATGATGATTGATGGTATCCACCTCAGCAGCACACACACTTAAGGATAAGCATCTTTGGACCCAAATTGGCATAATTTATATCACAGCTGTTTGTCGTCTAAAAGTTATCAACCGCGCATTTCTCCTGCATTTTCTAATAACATATTTGGTTTTATTCCTTTGTACACAATAGGTCCTCCAATTATCATAATTCGTATCATACGCCTTATAAGCTAGATTACGTAGGGAAAAACGAGATTTCCCTACAAAGAGACCAAAACACACAGTTGACAGTCGCCTCGCGTCTAACTTTAGGTATCATCTCATAAGCATTCAAAATATTAATCTGATCATCCGCATCCGAAATACTATATATACTATTAAAGTCACATGTGACAATTCTGGATCTTTGTGTGTGTGTTCACTTTGTTATAATAATAAAATTTCGAAGACGTGTTCACCTTACGGAACCAAGCATTAACACATAAATGAAGGCATGGTGAGAGATATTTGCCAATTGGAATTGTCCAGAAGCTGATAGCTTCATATTAGCTATTAAAACATATTCAAGAACTGAAGTAGAGACGCATCTTACATTATGATGGGGGCAATCGTGAACAACTTTCATGTTTAACTGATGACAGAAATTAAACATCAAGACGGATTTCGGAGAAATAAATAAATTACAGTTGAGTATTTCACTAAAATACTACTGACCAGGCATTCAAGGAAGAAGACATCGCCGTGCGGCAAGTAAACAGTGGCAATTAATAGTTTTCCCCTAGATGCTTCTATTTCAACAAACACGTTTTCCATCACCCCATTTCCATTTTGCATTTAACGCAAAAGCAACAACGTGAATCAGAAAAAACAAGCAGTCTCTGTAACTCATAGTGTCTCTATATCTTCACTATCTGGCTGAATATCAAACTACAGATTTTATTGCTTTTACAACCACACTTAAAGGCCACTTTAGGAGGATTGG
Source organism: Glossina fuscipes (assembly GCF_014805625.2). Taxonomy (NCBI): domain Eukaryota; kingdom Metazoa; phylum Arthropoda; class Insecta; order Diptera; family Glossinidae; genus Glossina; species Glossina fuscipes. The sequence goes on from NW_024003757.1 coordinate 1,131,662, forward strand.
CGGTTGTAGAGATGGACTCACGCGCCATTGGAGCTAGTTAGTTCGGGGGATATGCAGAGGTTTCGAATTTTTCCACGCACACACGACAGATGGTTACAAGTAAAATAAATACAAACGCACGGACGAAATCTACTTACAGAACGGGCAGATGTTACACCCTGGGCCATTCTGCTCCTTATAATACTATGATTTATTTCGATCCATAACATTGGTGAGAGACTTCGATGTAAGAATGGGCACTTGCGACGTAAGAATTGGTGTCCCCTTGAACAACCACATCCCCTTTAATGGCACTCGGGTTGTGATTTCAAGCACAAAAATTCTGCACAAGAAAAGATGTCATATGCCAATAATACAAGAAGTGTGTAGGAACACGACCACTTTGCTAGTTCTAGATGTGGTATATATAAATATATATTTTCACTGAAAGCCGTCAATTTAGGGGGCAACTTTGTGAACTGTTCCACTCGCAAGAGTAAAGACAGGAAGCTGAAATTTGGCACAGACATCTTCTGATCAATCAGAAACATGCGGCTAAATAATTGGAGTGACATGTTTACGTACACACCGACAATATAAAAGAAACTAAAATAGCCTCGAAAACCACTAACAATTTTCTTCATATTTTTGTTTACAATTTTCGATTGTGTTGAGACATTCTGAAAAGCTTTCTGACGAATATTTGGGTAATTTGGAAATGGTCTCGAAGGGTTCAGTAATACGTCACCAATTAATGACTAAATACTTGTTACCATTACCGTATATACCATTTTACGATCATTTATTTTTTTCCCATAGATTTTGTAGTCTATAAACAAAAAAAAAGGTAAATTTTTGAGCCAAAAAAAAAAATTTTTTTCTTGTATATAACGGGTTCAAAGAAATCTAAAATTGTGGACTCTTTAATCAATGTCATAAATGAAATCAAAATAAGAAATGGCAATCCAGATATATTTCTTGCAGATATCTTCCGTATTATTTTAACAATATTCTCATACTTGAATTTTACGTTAAGAAAACATTCAGTGTATAATAAGAAACCTAAAAAGAAATACCAAAATAAAGCCACAGAAAGAAAAAGAGAAAAAATTTAAAATGAAATGGCTCAACAGGAAATAATAAAAAATAAAATCATTTTTGAGAGAGAAAACTTTAAAAAATCATTGAAGTACATTAGAAAAAATATATAGGTCCATAACTCGTAAAAAAGCACTTCGAAATTTCAATTAAATCATTGGAGGCCATAGGTGACTTAATAAGCACTTACTTAAAGAAAATTACTGGCAAGCATACGTGGTCAGGGAAATATAGTGGTCACTACGCAGTCAATTAGTAAGAATAGGGAATTAAACAAGCATCTGATTCCATGTCCGAGCCATTACACATTGAGATAAACCTAATCATCTCGTCAACAGGAATTACTGAAATAGAATCTATAAGGAAAGACTAAGAACCCGATTCAGAAGCCAATAACAACGAAAAAGAAATGGCACAAACTCCAATAGAATTTTTATGTACGCCTTCAGAGCTAACACTGGAATTTGATGGCAAGTACGAGAATTTGTGATCATTCCTGGATGCACTAAAATTAGTAGACGGACTGAAGGGTCCAAATGAAGCTACCGCCATTTTTTTAATCAAGACCAAATTTAAAGGAAAGGTTGTAAATACTACTAGCAATGAATTGGTAATCCTGAACATAATAAACAGATTAAAAGCATCAATGAAAGGGAATCGGTGGAAGTTTTACCCACGAAATTTATCAATATCGGGTAAAACAATAAATCTGCAAATCCATACTACGATCAAATAGAGCGTTTGTCGATGAGCTTAGAAACTGCTTATATATAGGACGGGTTGCCACGCGAAGTGGTAATCAAATGTTCAACACAGACGGCGGTAAATGCTATTACAAATAATTGCGTCATTCATAAGGTAAGGCTTACCATGAAAACACACCAGTTTGCGAACGTGAACAACGTCATTGGCAAATTTGTCAATAGCTACACCGAAGTATTTTTAAGGCAAACAGTATTTTAAAAGTCACGACGAGATCGATGACTGCGGAGAATAGCAATGACAATAATTCATAAAAAAGCATCGTAAATTGCATGAAGTTTCTCGACTTTTCTATCAATTTCCTGTATATGAATCTGCAGTGTACGATTGTTCTTGATGTATACTGCTTGTTCATCCTTTAATCTCAATTTTTGTTCATAAAAATTGCTAGTAGCTATTGGTTTACTTTCTGACCCGAAAAAATCACTATAATTAGAACAAGGGATAATGAATTTATTTTATTCGTTATGAGGTTTATTAGAATTAACTTCGTACCTATGGATACATTCGGTTAGAATTTTGTATTGTTGTAATGTGGCTATATGTGTAGTTTAAATTATTCGAATAAATGCTCGGTCAGCTATTGTCAAGGTACTTGCTATGAAGACACTGATTTGGGGAATGAATACTTCGTGCTCAAAAAATTGAGATTTCACTTGTCGTATCACTTCACACTTTGCTTGTAAGCCTAAACTCTCATTGCATGGGCTAGTTATAGGTGTTTTTGTATTTTATGTTCCTACGTCTTAGAATAAGGTAGACTCAATCTTCATTAAATTCTATGATGTAATTAAATGATTTCAGAAAATCCGCGCCTATGATTCCATCAGATTTTATTGGGAAATCGTCAGACACTACATTAAAAATCATTGGTATGAAAAATTGGATGGGGCGTAGATCAAAGTGATTTGTGCCAATTGACTTCATTTCCCTTCGTTCTATGCCGCTTAGGCTGTTATTCTGTTTCTATCAACATATTTAAAAGAGCGTATGGATTTTATAAGTGAAACATCTGCCGCTGCAGTTACTAGCAGTGTTATTAATGTGTTTGTGTGTTTTATTTATATATTTTATTTTAACAAAAATTCTTAGATTGAAGTCAAGGTTAAACATACACCTTTTTAATTTCTTGATAGTAGCTATTTCTTGAGAGTAGTTATTATTGTATCTATTATTAAGACATGCATTTTGCCATGAGAGTTATTTCTCCTATCAGGAAATTACATCATAGAAAATGTTCATTCAAGAAATAACATACTTAGGACACAAATGTACCGGTACTCCCAGACCAAACAAAGTTTTCGGTAATCCAAAAGACCTACCCAAGACTTACCCAAGACCTTCTGATGCAGACAGTGCAAAACGATTTGTAGATTTCTGGAACTATTACTGACGGTTTATTAAGAATTTCCCTGAATAGTCAAGACATCTCACAAGAGTGTTTAGGAAAGGAATAGAGTTCAAACGCACATACGATTTCAACGCCCATAAAAGGAGATCAATGACTGCAAAAAATGGTAACGAGAATAATACATCAAAAAAACAACATAAATTGCATGAATATAAGAAACCTAGTATATATGTACCATTGAAAAATACTGATGTTAAAAACTACTTTAAATTAAACTTTACCAGCGAAAGATGTTGTATGAAACGAGGTAAATCTACATTGGCACATACATTCTTCAATGATTTATTAATAAATAAGAAATTTTACTTAGAATAATTCTTCCCAAGGCTTGAAGTAGTGGCCTACAAACATAACATTAGAAATTCAGAAGTGTGACCTAGTGAGAAAATTTTCGATTTTATCTCTGTTAATGAATTTAACAGCATGGGCAATAAGAAATTGAATAAAATTAAAGTAGCACTACTAAATGAGGTGACGCTAATTGATGCTCAAGACAGAAGAACAACTGAAGATATCTCGAAACGATAACTTGACAACTCGGCTGAAAGTCACTGTGGTGTTTCTACTACCCTTACTAAAATTAAAACATATTTCTACTGGAGGAACATAATTATGCAATCTTTTCGAAATTGAAAAATCAACATCGACAGCCCACCGTAATCAGACACTTGGCATAATTGACAGAAGGTCTTTTAACGAATTCGTAGCATCTAACATATCCGTTCACAAAAAGGATTCGGATGAATGCATGTAGCACTTTACGGACAGTTTTAACCCAACAACATTAATTGTTCATGAGTTCTGTCCATTCGAATTTTTTCAAAAATGTCAAATGAATTCAAACAATTTAACGACGTAAATAGAACAACTGCGGCGTAAGCAAAATTTCTTGCTCTTTGCGTTAGTATTGGTAGTCCTGAGTTAGTACGGGTTGTTCTTTTTTTTTTTTTTTTTTTTTTTTTTTTGTTTGTTTAGAGATGGATTGGACCAGTTAAGTTAATGTTAGATCCATAATCCAGAAACGAAGTTGAGAGCGATTGATGAAAAAATTTAAGCATAGGTGGACTGATGTGGCAGAGTGTTCGCAATGAGAGGCTCTGTTCCGCTGTCAATCCATAAATCACCGTCCTTGTTACTGTACTGTCAAGATCCGGCTAATAATGCCGATAAAAGAAAAAGTGTAGGCGATTCGTGATTGTAATAGAAATACTAAATGTAAAATTAGAATGAAAACTCAGCTGATTTGATAAAGGCAGTCAGTTGCTTCAAATGCCTAAAGTTACCAGCACGAAAAATTTCATATAGATTGTTATACAGGTTAAATATACTGAAAAATTGTCTAAGGATGTCAAACCTCCTGCACTCAAAAATAAGGTGCTCGGCAGACTCAGTAATATTGCAATTTTCACAGATGTCAGAGGAGGAGACTTTGATCATTTTAAAATAGACCTTGTCGTAGGTGTGATTACTCATAAGACGGTGAAGAACTTTAAATTCCCATGTTGTGAATTTTCCTTTAGGTAGAAGCGTGGGTGTCAAAAAAGGGTAAATTTTGTAGAACAGCCGGTCACTTTTTTCTCTAGCTAAAACATGATACTCATCTTTCCATTCTTTTATGATGAGTTTTTTGACTAGCAGAAAAGCTTCGCTGGGGGGGTAGTTTATGGACAAAACTGTACCATCGAACCTAGCTTGACGAGCATGGAAGTCAGCTTTTTCATTGATACTAAAACCGCAGTGACCTGGGATCCAGATGATGTGGCATTTTTCAATACTTGTGTCTTTTAAAAGGTTGTAGATATCGAAGACATACTTATTGAATGGGTCTTTGTTCTTGATTAAAATTAGAGCAGATTTGCTGTCAGAGAAAACTACAAATTTTTTCAGCTTAATTTCAGATGCGTGGATAATTGCTTGTCTGATGGCCAGAAGTTCAATGAAAGTGGATGATAGTTCTTGTAGAACTTTAAATTTTCCTATAAGTAAGTTTGGGTATTCAATAATTGAAAAACTAGAGATGTCCGAATTGATAGATCCATCCGTTGCGTATATTTTGAAGTTATTTTCGACGAAGTGGTTAAGTTTTTGCAGACAAGCGATTCGAAGACAAGACCCTGATCGATTTTTTTTTGAGTTGGTGATTGAATTAAGTAAGTTTAATTCAACTACGCATTTATCATGAATAATATTATTCCAGGAGGGTATTGAGTTAACTTTATTGAAGATGTTACTGAATTTTTTGAAGCAGTTAGAGTAACTACTGATGACATGATTGTGTCTGGAAGCGACCTCGTCAAAGAAGGCAGGTTTGAAGATTTTTACCTTGAGAAGCTCTTTTGCAGTTACAAGATAAATTCTCTTAGCAACGGGGAGTTCATAAGAGATGGAACGTAAAATTGATGTTGGTGTTGAGGGGGACAAACCGGTACAACGTCTTAGGATTGAGTGTTGAAAGGTTTGTATTTTTTTTAATGTATACGCAGAAGCGTTACACGATGTATAGTAGGAATATTCAATTTTCGATCTAACAATAGATTTGTAAACGTTTAATGCTTTCCTAGGTGGGAGTCCGGTGTGAATGTTGGTCAGAAGTTTGATGACATTTGAGCCTGTGTTGCAATTTTCGAGGCTATCCTTGTAATGCTCATGCGTGGTTAAACTTGAGTTGATTATTCTGCCCAAAAATTTAAAAGAGGAAGACGGACTGATTTTTATACCATTGATTGTAATGTAAAAAATTTTTTTGGGACCCTTAGCAAAGCGAACGACTTTTGATTTTTCCGGGTTGAAAGTTAGATTTAAGTCTGCACAAAGTTTGTGAAAAAGATTGGCTTTAGTGTCGAGGTTACGGACTGCTTCCATTAATGATTTTCCAGCAGAGATGATGAGGAAATCGTCAGCATATTGAAATAAATGGGTAGAATTGTCCTGTAATTGATGTAAACCGGCTGTGTATAAATTGAAGAAAACTGGGCTGAGACAGCTACCTTGAGGTAAGCCTCCACAAACTTCGACTGTATGTGAATCTAATACGAGAGTTCTCGAGGAAAGAAAGTTGAGAACCCAATGCCTATTTTGTGTCGGGATTTTAAAATCAGATAGAATTTGGTCCAGTTTCGCTAAGTTTACACAGTCGTAAGCTTTATTAATGTCTAAGCAAAGCATGACTACCTGGTTCCCATTTGCTTTTTCATTTGCAATTGTGAAAAGGACTTCATTAAGGCACATACCGGCGGAGATATTTTTTTGGTAAGCAAAGGACCTTGACGGGAGAAGGTGTGAGTGATTCAGGAATTTTGTTAGTCTTTCTTTAATCATTTGGTTGGTAATTTTTAGAAGAACAGGCAAGAGGTATATGGGTCTGAAGTTGGTGAATATTTCAAGATCTTTTCCGGGTTTAGGAATGGGCACTATTTTAATTGTACGCCAAACGGTGGGAAACGAGTTGGTCATCCAGCGCTCATTTATAGCAGATAGCAGGGTTAGAAGGCTTGGCATGGGAAGGACCTTTATCATTTCATATTTGATTCCGTCATGGCCTGCTGCTGTGGACTTCTTTTTCGACTTAAGGACGTGCATGAGTTCATCAAAGGAGAATGGAGAGATGTTTTCCATCCGAGAGTTAAGTAAGGAGGTTTGGAGACCACATGTCGAGGGAACTTGAGCTTTCAGCCATTCAAGGTAGGATTTGTTGTTGAGATCATCCCAAATGGGGTGCTTGTATTTCTTTTTTGTGGTGCGATGACCATTTAAAAATTTCCAGAATGGCTTTGTATTGCTATTTGAGCATAGTTCTTCGATAACGAGGGCTCGATGGCATCTTTTGGCTTTTCTAGTCGATTTCTTCCATTCTTTTTGTGATAACTTGAAATCTTCAAAATTAGAAATATTGGGGTATTTGGAAAATTTTTGTTTAGCAGCCTGTAATCTACGGAATTGTGAAGTGAGCAGCTCGTTCCACCAAGGTTTTGGTGAGTAGGAATTCGAGATTTGGATGTCGGATTTGGCGTTAATTATTTCTTGTTGAAATGAGCACTGGATAGATTCGACCTGTGGCTCAAGACATACGTGAATAAGATTATTTAGGAGTTTTTTCCTCGAGATAAAGTCATTTATCTTGTACGAGGTAATAGAGGTGGCATTAAAGAGAATAGGAAGGTGGTGGCTGTTTCCCAGGAAAATTTCTTTTTTAACCTCCCGTTTGAATGTGAGATGGGTTGCGTTAGTGAAAGTAAGATCCAACACGCTACCACAATTGTTGGTCGTAGAGTGAAAATAGGTTGGTGAATTATCATTCAGACAATAGAAGTTACTAGCTTTAATGATTTCTTGCAATGCTTTGCCTTTATTGTTTGACACGGAGTCACCAAAGCAAGGGTGTCTTGCATTGAAATCTCCTGCAATTATGACATTGTGGAAACTATTGAGCATATCACAGAGACGATTAAAGTCATCCCGGAAAGATTGAATGGGGATGTTGGGCTTGAAATAGCAAGCAGCAATGACGATATTAGGTTTTAGACAAGAGGTTTTGATAATGACTATGTCAGCAGTCGATTTAAATGGAATTTGTTTGAAGGATATGCCTTTTCTGGCAAGGATGGCAACACCTCCAAAGCCGTCACTTCTACATTTATAAGCAGAGTTGTAATTTGAGATTTTGAGATCGGAAATTTTTTCATCGGACAGAAAGATTTCACTCAAGATGGCGAAATCAGTACGGTTGGAATTTATGAAAAAATCAAGAGAATGGGCATTACGCCTGAAGCTTTGTATGTTATACTGTAGGAAGGACGTCATGAGAAATGTTAGAACATGATAGGGCCGACCCAGATGTACCTTGTTTTAAAAGATCAAATTTTGATTTAAGGGAACTTATTTCTGATTGGATGGTTTTAAGCATGTCTTCTTGAGAAGAGATGGAGAGAATCCTGAAAATCTTTTCCAGAATTATCTCCATTTCAGTGGATTTATGGTTATTGATGAAAGTATGCTTTTCAGGGGGCGGGGTAGGTTTTTTTGGCTCTTGCGACTTGTTACTGTGAGTCGAGGGCGTCTTGAGAGACATTCTGTGCAAGGACTTGGGAATACTTGTTTTATTTTTTAAAACTGCATTGAAGTTTTTGTTAATTAAAATATTATTTGTATCAATAGTAGGGTCTCTGATATTGTTAGGAGCATTGCTGTCCTTCATTGCTGGGAAGTTTACGTCATAGTTTTCAAGTAAATTGTATGGGTTGTTAGAGAATTTCTCTTTGTATTCTCTAAAAGATAAATTCTGGATGGTTAAAATTTTTTTTAAATTTTCCTCTTTCTTTCTTTTTGGACACTCTCGAAATGTTACGTTGTGGTCCAGCGACCCGCAACCTAGACATTTGATTGAGAGGCATGAATCCGTAGGACAGGCCGGTGACTTGCCACAGTTCAGGCATCTGCTTTCCTTACTTTTGCAGAATTTGGCGATGTGACCAAATCGGCCGCAATTATAGCAGAGCCTGACGGAAGGAATGAAGTAGTCAACTGGAATATTGCAATAGTTGAATTTTATACTCTTGGGAATTAGTTTACCCTTGAAACCAATTTTTAGGCTGTTTGTTGGGATGAACATTTCTCTGTCTGCAGGGTCTCTTCTGAGGATTCTTGTAACAGAAATGATTTCAATATCAGAGGTAGCTGAGTTGAGAAAGTCCTCTTCCTTAATTGAAGGTGGAATGTTTTTTACGATCCCAAATTTTTCTGTGAAAATTCTAGGGATGTAGGCCTTGCAAGACTTTGGACCAAAATCATTGTTTATTATGAAGTTGTTGGCATCAACCGCAGTAGCAAAACCAAGTTTGGCTTTGCCATTGCTGATGGTTTTGATATTTATCAAACCATCCAATTTGAGATCTTTGATGTGTTCGAAAAAAAATAAATCTGAGTTAAGGCGAAAAGGTTTCTCTAGGTTATTGTTGCATACTTCAATGAATACGTAGCACTCACCGGTCGTGTCGTCACTATAACGATTTGGACTAGTTGGGTCAGAGCTCTTTCCTTTTATGGGACTACTATTATTGTTACTGTTCACCGAGCTGTCTTTATTGGGAGGCTTATTCCTAGAGGGAGCGATCGGGGACTTTAAGGAGGTGATATTGACATCCTCAGTCAAGTCTTTTACAGATGAATTGTTCTTATCAGAGATGATCTTTTTGAGACCTTCGTTCTGGACTGTGATTCTTCTTTTAAGTGAACCCTTGCTATGCGTGATTCGAACAAAATTTTCGAAATCATCATCGTTTGATAACATGTTTGAGAGCCTCACCCCCTTGAGGGGCGGGCGACTTTTAGGTTTCGTGCTAGATTAAAGGCAAGAGAAAAGGATCAACTGACTTACCGAGAAAAGAAGGGGTATGGAAATCAGGCGTTTTTGGTGGAACCGACAGAGACAGAGAAGCACAAAGCCTTGTAAGTTAAAGCAGTTTTAAGAATTTGACAGGAATCGCCGCTACTTGATGTCCAATGTACGGGTGAGTTGACGAAGTGAGTCTTGTCAGGATGAGGTTGAAGACAGCAGGTGGTGCTGCGCAATTTGCGGAGAAGCACAAGGACGTCGAAGCCTTTGTTGATTTTGTTTAAATGCCGCAACTTCACTATATATATTTTCACTACTTCAAAAGTTTTCAGAAACAAAAAAAAAGGAGAATTTTTTTTCTTTTTTTTGTTGAAAAAAAAATTTATTTTTCAAGAATTTTCTGCAAGAAAAGCCAGTACGGGTTGTTCAGACCTGCGTTTATAAAAGAAAATAGCTGCAAATTAAAAATAAAACAAATTCCGGACAAAATTGTTTACGAACAGTCAACAAACCATACCATAATAAATTTATGAAACGTATGTAAATTAATTGTTTTTTTTTTTGCTTTTTAATCCAGAAGTCTAATTAATATTCTTAATTCGCTAAAGCTTGTAATCAATTGTGTATCATCAATCTTTCCATGTATCATCACCATCATTGATAAAGCGCAACAGAGTAATAACTGATAAGAACTCATAAGTCTACTGAGTGTAATAGTCTTACCGCCAACTGACCTTATCTATTTTACCAAACAAACCCAAAAAAAAGGTAATTAAAATGTTGTTATTAAATAACTGGGTAAAGTTTAGAATTTGTGCACCTTTACTTACATTCTGTCATTTAGTACTAAGCGAAAATCGAGATTGACGGCAAGAGAATCTGATAAGCTGCAGAAGGCTTCTGTAAGGCAAATAATTCGATCTTAAATACTTTCGATCGGTTTTAGAATGAGTACTAGTTAGCTTATACTTTCCTTGCTCTTTTACAACATCAAAAGCACTAGGTTTGGGTTGATTTGTTACATTTCCGATAATATTTTGTTTTACACGCTCTGTAAGTTTGTTTGGTCGGTCTGATCAGCGCTGTTTTCTGTGGCAGTGGTTTTTGTTATTTCTCCGTACGATTTTGTTTCACTTCTTAACTTTATAATCACTTTGTTTATCCTTTGAGAATTTTTCTTGCATTTTTGCATATTTTGTGACATTTTAAGGAAAAGAAATAACGAAACTCACTTTAATTGATAAAGTATTATTTAAATGAGCGAAAACGAACGAAATTTCCAGTCTCAAAAGCAGCTCTTGAGCAGCGTATTACGAAGACTTGAACCGAGCGATGCTTCAAGGACTACATATATTTTGGTTCTAGCAGTTATTTTCCTCAATGATGACATCAAAGATAACGTAATTTGCCTGGGTTTTTAAACTCTCATACAATGGGGTTACTTTTTGCTAAATGGTAACTCTCAAGGGCGTAGTGTACCTTAATATATCCAAAAAATTTCCAATAATTCAATCCACATTTATTATGTATATTCTTCGAGTGGTGCGCCCATAATCTGTTTAACTAAAGTAGTAGTTTTAGACTAAAAACAATAATGATATAAGTAATGTTTAAAAATTCTCGCTATTGGTCTAGAAGAGGAAAAGCATGATTGATGAACTATTTAAGCCAATTTTATGAAATCCATAATTGCTAGTACTACGTCTTATATTAAGATAACAATGCAGAAAAATTTGTCAACAATCTTGCACGGATTCTTAATGCATAATAGCAGGGTTCTAAAAATCGCACTATCAATATACATAATTTTTTCTATCTCTTGGTTTATTTCTACTTACTGCTAGTTTGGCTTACGCCAGTTTCCTACATTTTACAGCTCTCATAGTAGCTTTGGTTATTAATTCGGTAGATTTTTACAAATTATAGTTTCAATTTTTTAGTTTAAATTTTTATAAAATATATAAATCACCACCTCTTACACTGAAAACTTGCAATGCTTATGCATTTTATGTATATTTTTTTAGGTGATTAGCCCCCAGTTTTAACAAACAGTTTAGGTAGTTGATCATTCTTCATATATATGCGAACTGTAAAGTTCAGAAAAATAATCAGGTATCTGAAGGCTAGCTTATGTCTTCGTTTTTCCGCTTGTTTGGGATCGCTTATGTGATAGTATTCCGCTTTGGTTGGCGACTATCGGTTTTTTGCGATCACGTATCCACAACAGTTTGTAACATTTGACTTTCTGTTGTAACAATCCTTACAAATACAACCCTGCAGAAAGTGCAGTTGATAATTCCAATGATGGAAAATGTTTAGTAGGAAAAAAATTATTGTAAGACGTGGAAGACTGGCATACTTGAGCATGACAAATTTATTAGTAATGAAGGCGAATAATATATAATGGAAGCATCTCATCTTTAAATTTTATGAAGCGAATCGATAATGAATGCTGCTTTCAATAGACCAACCAACAATTATTAAGCTGAATCACGCCAAAAAGTAAAAAAAAAATTAACAAACAAAACAGAAAATTATCACAAAAATCACAAAAAACTGTAAGAAACCATAGAAACAAAAATTACAAAAAAGGAAAGTTTTATTCTTTAAGATTTTTGAAGCCTCTCGATGAAAGCGAACTTGTTTTTCGATGCATGCGCTGATCTTAATTTATTTTTTAACCCCAGCAAGACAAACACTATTTATTTTGCCAAAGGTTCTAAACGTGAAATCAGACTTCTTATCAAAGGTACCCAAGTTAATCAGGTAAAATCTCTTCGATTTCTTGGGAGAATTTTAAATGACAGCTTAACCTTTCGTGGGCGTTCAAAGATTGTCAGTCTGGATGCGACATCATCAAACTCATGACAAACAATCAGGCAGGCTTGCCTCCCAAAAATGCTTTGACCGTTTACAAATCTCTAGTCAGGTCCAAAATTGAATTTGGACATTCCACATGTTGCAATTTCCCAAAATATATTGAAAAACGTACACAAGCATTTGAAAACCGAATGTTAAAGCGTTGTACCGGACTGACCCCCTCAACTCCTCAACATATTCCCAATGCTATATCTGGTGAATGGCCAGTTTCCGAAAGAGCCCTTTTTTGCACTGCCAAGGAGTTAATTAAAGTCAAGATGATAAATCCTTCCTTTTTTCAGGAAATTATATCTCTCAGTGACACTGACACTTGCAGCTATACTTTTTGCTATCAAAAACTTCGTCATATTTTTGATAAGTTAGATTCAATTCCCCCCTTGAATTTCATTACCAGCAAATGCAAAGTCTTCATGAACATTCTCGAACCAATCTCCACCTCAAAACAAAATGTCAACTTCTCTTGTATAAGGTTGTTATGCCAAGAAAAGCTCCTTTTTTATTACAACAACGGATATGATATATATGCCACTGACGGTTCCGTCGGACATAATGTATCTGGCTTCTCGGTCGTGAAACATCTATCTGAAACAATACTCCGAATCAAAGTGGAAGAGGAACTTTCCTCTACTTTTATTGAGTTGCTCGCCATTCGACATGCTATCATGGTTGCTACTTCCGATGGTATCAGACGTTTTGTTATTTTTTCCGACAGCAGGTCTGCTCTACTTCTAATAAATAAAAGAGATGCAGAAAATCAATATGTGTTTGACATTCACAAGACATTGCACGAATCTCAAGTGGATGCGGCTTTTTTTTAAATGTAAAAGCCGACTTTCATGCAGGGAGAGCTCGTGTTGATGGGACAATTTTGTCCATCAAATATACTCCCAATGAAGCAATTCGGGCAATTCGCAACCACATCCTTCAACAGCTAAACGACGAATTTAAAGTAATCGCGCGCGTCAAATCCAATCGTCTTTTCTATAAATTAAATCCCACACTTCAATTCAAACCCTTCTCTGTATCTTCCTTCAATTCCTGGGAAATCAAATTTCTTTATAGACTCATGAGTGGTCACACTTATGACAAAGTTTATTTAAAAATGATGCGCGCTATACCATGTGATGTTTGCGAAATTTGCAATGTTGTTGAGTCTGCTGAGCATCTAATCTTCAGATGTCACAGGCTTGACGGCATTAGAGATTCCTTTAGCTTCTTCAAGTTATATGGCTGTCTCCTCGATCTCTTTTCAGCAAAAAATGTACGTCATGTCGGGGAACTAACTTGCTTTATTAGAAAAGCTAATTTATCCTTTTAGAATTTTTTTTTTCTCTTCTTTCCTTTTTTTTCTTTCGTTTTTGCGTTTAATAATCTTCTATTACCATAGCATTGCTTTTCGTTTTCAGCCAAAGTTTGCAACACTGTTTAACTTTCAAGAACTCAACATGCACAATTACACACACACACACACACAATTACATTTAACATGCTCACTCCAGTTATTACGGCCGCTCTAATTTTTTTTTGTTACGTTTTATACATAATCGTGACTAAAAATTACAACAGTTTATTATCTGGACATATAAGCCACAAATCCATTGGCTTAGTCCATCTCTGTTCAACATACCAAAAAAAAAAGAAAAAAAAAAAGATTTTTGAAGAATTTTTTTGAGTAAGTATATAAGCCAAATTCCTTGTTGGCAGTTCATTTAAACTTAGCAAAGCAAAGAAAAAAAATTTTTTTTCTTAATTTGTAAAAGGTGGGTAGGAATAAGTAATCCTTTGGGATTAATTAATATGTGCATTTTGGGATTATATGTACGCAAAATGCTTTGACACATGATTTTATACCATATGGTGGAAGTACATCGTACTTCTCGACAGAGTATTGTTGTGAGACTGACTAGGACTCTGTGGTATGCTTCTAATTCGCTTGCACTACCTGGAGAGATGAAAAACAAATATATTGAATGTATAAATACTGTTATGGAATACGCTTTTTACAAGATACAGTCGGTATCACTAGATCGTGGATATTTTGATCAAGAGAAATGCACTTCAAAGTTCTTTTATTTTACTACTTTGTCTTTCACAACAGTAGGAATATTTATTTCCAATTTATTTTGGAGGTATTCTCAACTTATACGTTCTTGCCAGACTAACTCTACTTTTCACAAATATTCGATTTATATACAATTTTACAAGAATGTTACTATACCTAAATTTATGGTTATGGTCTAATCCCTGCCTGGTTTTTCCCCTAATCGTTTCCATCGGCCTGCACCTGCATGACGAGCCTGCGAATATGCACTTAGCTTTTACCTGTTTGCTTTTCCACTAATCGTTTTCATTGGCCCGCAGCTGCATGAGGCGCCTGCGAATGCTCATTTGGTGTTCCCTTCTTTAGGGAATTTATTCTTACGAAAATTACTTAGTTGACATTTAACCGAATTTGGGATTTTCGTAACAATACTCTAGATATTGAATGTGTATATAACATATACCTATTAATTTAAAAAAAAAAAATATGTAATTTAATTAAGTTCCTCTTTATCACCCTCGAAATCAATTAGAATCTGATGAAAGCGGAAATCGAGGTTTTCTTGTTCAGCTTCAGTTCCTTGGCGTTGAAAAACTTACTGTCCTAGATTTTTTCTTTTAACAATTGTTCTTAAAAGCGTCTTCCATCACCAATTTGCTCTTGGAGAAAATCACGTGCCAAAACCGCCTTCCTTTCCTGGTCTTCATTTCTCAGCTAAATGTAACAATAACAAAATTATATCTAAACTTTTTAAATAATACATCGCATACGTGCACTTACTTGCGTTTCTGAACTGTACTCGGCATGTCGTCGTCAGACTGTGCATCTACTATGCTAAGTAAAAATATAAAAAACAATTAAAAACAAACGGAAAATTGCACATTAAAAGTTTATTTACCGTGATATTATACTGCTGCATCCCTACCGATAGATTTGACCGGAGCGCCAATTCTCAGTGCTATTTACACCCTCGACTACCTCTTCTAGAAGGTGACATGCAATTGCAACTGTTGAGTATTAAAAAGAATTAATACAAACAAACTAAAAATTACTTATATATGTTCCTATAGTTAGTTTTAATATGCAATATAAAATATTGTATTCTAAGAATTACTTAAAAAAAGAAAATAAAAACAGACTAAAACGGTTAATTACCTTGATGGCAATAATTAAACTCGTGCGACTCGAGTTCTTTTCCTTTATAATGACTTTGAACGTATCATGCTGTACCCATTATTTTAAAATCTTTCACGTAATAGGTTTTCATTTTTGCTAGCTCCTGCGGTATTTCCATCAAATTTTTATCAACCCCTTTTAATTTGCTGCTCCTTATAATCGAAATTGTCTGGACTTTATAACCTATATATTAAGAAAAGTTCTAAGCCGCATAGTGCATTTCGGTTTTATAGCATCAACTCATAAAATATAATGATTTTGCGCTTATATTGTTTAGTGTTATTTGCCATTAATTAATAATGACGATGATACCAAAACACATGTTATGTTTTAAAGTACATTTATTAAGTGTGTTTTGTTGATTATTTCTCCCACAATTAGCTGAACTAGAAATAGTAGCAACTTAACCAAAAGTTAACAATTTTTGTTATTAAACTAGAACGTTATCAACGAACTTGAATTTAAATCCATTTTCGCTCATAACATTATAGTAATCATATTTGATTTAACAATTTCAGCTTACAAACTTTTAAATGTGGTAACCTTAAAATGAATAAGTGATGCGTACACACAGAAGAATGTTTATCATCACTGGAGCGTCGAGCTAAACGCATATGAGCGCTAAAAGCAATGAGTCTATTGTTGTAAGAAGTAATACAATTGTTAGCTTCGCCAATTTAAAATTGCACTAAAAATTATTTCACTTACATACTTTTTTAACAATTCATTAACAAATTTCTTCCCTATGAAGTTTTTTCTAAACTTGACCGTTTTTTCTATTTTGCAAGAATATATAAAATATATGAGTTGAGAATGGGTCTAAAATTCAATTTTTCCTTTGTTTTTCAAGTTGGTTCGTGTCACTAGATCGTGGATTTTGCTTATTATTTTACAACCAATTTCTTTTGGTAGGATTATTTAAAATTTATTTCGACAATATTCTCGACTACTCGGCTCAAATTTTCTTTTGGTCTGCCTTCCGTAAAAATGCTGTTTGTATACAGTTTTACAATAATATTACCGAATTTCTATTTTTAATCCGTTACTCGTTTTTTTCGCTAATCTTTTTCGTCGACCGGCAACTGCACGATGCTCCATGGATGTGCGATTTGTTTTTCCTTCTCTTTGTTCAGTTCTAGAATTGGGATTTCTGTATTTAAAAGCGACTTTAGACTTATGCTAAGTGTGAACAGAAATTTAGGAAGTTTGTTTTAAAAATATAGCTTGATTCCAGATAGACAATAAAATAGGTGTAGTTATAAAGACTTAAAATAACGCAATAGTTTGTGCTGTGAATATTTTTAAAGAAATCAAATCAGACAATTAATAGCCGATATAGCCACTACTAGTCTTAAGGACACCTTCGACTTTTGTAGTTATGCCATACTTTCTAAATAGCTTTCCCCAATTTTTTTTTTATTGTTACAGGAAACATGGCGAGTTAGTTCTTCCAAATATTCTCAAGAAGACTGAGGGCGAGACTCCCATTCAGTAGCATCCAAGTTACGCTCTCGGAAACACAGATTCGCCAAATTGGATAAATGTTTCGGATTAATATCCGGCTGAAATTTCCATGTCAGCGGCTTATTTTGTTCGGCATGCGATAACTTTACAGTTTCCAAAAGCTTTTTATATACAAATCCATGCTTTGTTGATATGCAATGGACTGATGCTCTACCAAGAAGATAGCCCCATTCTATAAGATTTCTTCCGCCATGTTTCATACATTTTCTCGTACATTTTTCCGCTGTTTTCCGCAATTTTTGTGGGCTAAAGTTAACATTTTTCTCTTCTCCAAATTAACTCTTCTAAGGAAAGGAATTAACAAACGTCGACGAACGGGTCGTATGATAGAGCATTCTTAATTTCATTGAAAGAGGTTATTGACGACTTGAAAGGATTTCGCTGGAAGCAGGAGAAATAATTTTAACTGTTACGAGCCTCTCAACACTATTTTTGGAGGCTTAAGCCTTTCGTGGCAAAGTAGTAAATATGTACGTTTTTCTCTAATTTCGAATCTGATGCCAATTTATCTTTACAATCCACCTTCGCAGCAAAATTTTGCAAAAGCAACAGAAAAGCCCTCAACTTTTACTGCAAGAACTAGTTTACGTGGGATGCAAGAAATTAAATTTAAACAGTTTGACCATATATAGAGACATTTTGCGAGCTTTGTGGAAAGTATACATTAAAATTCATATGGCATAGAACTAAAAAATTCACCTCGCACTTATTTTTCTGTCGACATGTATATATAGTAAAACTTATTGCAACTAGTGAAAAAACAATTAGATTTAAAATTTACTTAAGTCATAGATACTAATTAGTATAATAACATAAGTTAAAAATACCTATTAAAAATGATATTAAAAAAAATAAAACTGAAATCGAGTAATTTATTGCACTACTGGTATAAAGCAACGATATATGATTTGATAAAACTATAATATAGTGATCAATGGTGCAAAGTCATATTCTGTCACTAAGGAGAAGAACAGTGTATTATTTAATCATGGCGAAGAAGATCTACAATTCCGTAATCGTCGACCGATAGTAGCTTTTCACTTCTATATCAGCTTCACATTTCAGACTTACTACGGAGAAGGTATGTGCTCCTATTATACCATATTTTTTTTTTGTTTTGTTTTATTAATATGTTATTTCATGAAATTTAAACAAACGTGTAGTTGGGAAGGAAACGTAATGGTTTCGTTGTAGCAACGTAGGATTCGCGGGCTGAAAATTGGTGACGGGGATTCGATAGTGATATAACGGGTAAATAAATACAAGAATTCACCAACGAATATGTGACAGAAGATGGATAAAAAACGGACGATCACGTAAAAAAGGGCAGAATGTGTGACAGACAAACGGGAGGACTTGAAATAGAATAACATATGATAGTAACTAACATAATGTTGATTTAAATTTAGTTCACATTTAATCTTTTGCTGATAGTCACTGGACTAATTTGATGTAAAAAAACTCGCGTAAGACCCCTAACTTAACACAATCACACCTCTTATTGAAAAACGGGTGTCCTCCTGGATATTAATATTTCTGGTTATATATTGAATATTGATAATCTCCTAACTTATGACGGCGACCATAACGCTATTCAACGCCTCCCTTAACAACCAGCAAGACAATTTTTTTTTTTTTAACAGACTCATAAATACCAAGAATCATATTGGACGAAACTGCGGAAATTTGGAAAATGATATATATAAACACTTAAATAATATAATTCTTACAATTGTCGAGAAGATAGCACACATATTCAAGAAAACAGAACCTTTCATTAGAATTAAAAATGTGATTGCAAAGGCATTTTAAACGGAGCAAGGAAAATTTTAAAAATCGGTCCACATTCAACACGTCCTTCTAGAATACAATTTAAGACTATTTAAAAGAGAAATGAAATATGAGGAAATTTGTTCAATTACGTAGCGATAAATTTCCGAATTGCAAAACCAGATCGAATAAGTTTGCAATATGGAAATTAAAGAAAAGTTAGATACTATGGGACTTCTATTAATGACTTCTTACTTATCCGATTTTTGGAAACAGCCAATTTGGAGAACAAACTATTGATTTTTAATAATAGATTAAATAATTCGAAGGATGCTAAAGTAGTGTTAATACTAAATAAAGGCAAAGACGCTAATAACCCCAAGAATTTGAGGGCAATAAAGTTGCTTGCAAATAAGAGTAAAAAAATTACAGAAACGAAAGTAAGTTTAGATTTCCACACAAAAGTGCTGTGCACCTACTAAATACAGTTTTTTGCAGTTACAGCAAGGAACGGTGGCGTGCTTAATGTATGTGGGAAAAGCATTTAATGAAGTTTCGATTCTGGATTTCATTTTCGAGAAATTAGAATGTACCTTTCCTGTACAATTGGTTATGCTGCTATTTATAAGATAAATTTGGTTATTTCGATCTAAATCAGATCCACTCCACTAATTATGTAATAAACGCTAATCAGATCCAATATCGCGCTTGGTCTTATCTGGTTAATACATAACTATGTGGAAGCAACAAGAATATTAAAAAAAAAAATGATAAGAGCGAAACAAAACATTCACAAATATGGTCAGAACAGGTAATTTTATGATACATATAATAGGAAATATATCAAGTTTTGCCTAACGTATAGCTAACAGTTTAATAATATCACCACATTATTCAGATGAAGAACATATAGTGGGAACACTGACAAAAGCATTTGTCCTTTACTTAAAAGCCTAATAAAAAAACAGGCGGAATCCTAAGCGGAGTCCAATCTTATAAATAGTAAGTGAATCTAATTCAAATTTCAATAACAATAGCAGATATTCCGTTAAAATATTGTAAATTCATACAAAAATTAAATGCCAAAAAATATTGGAAAGAAATATAATAACAACTTACACTTTTTTAATCTTGTACATCTTTTATTTATAGAATGGCATATAAAGTAGTATTCTTTAATAGATAGTAAAGATGTGTGCTGACTATATTATACTATTGATTACTGAAAATTTTAAGAGTTTGGGAGCATCGCTAAGCTTAGCGATATTCGTATAACCGTCTTCTCTTTTCTTTAAAAGGTAATCATGCTTTAAAGAGAATTTAGAAATTGTAGTTGCGCAACTTTTACTACTATGTAAAAATAACATTAATGCCAGGAAGATGTTTAAGACTAAATAAAAATTTTATTAATGATATATTTATTGGAAACGCGGTTTAGAGTGAAAGCAAATAGCAAAATTCGACGTTCAATATTAACAGATAAATATAAATGTCATGGCAGCATTTTATATATTCTATTACCCAATATACTATACGGTTATAGTAAACGAAGGCGATATGATATAAAACTAACAAAATACTTGCCGAAACAGATCTCTGCAATATAACAGGCATGTAATCCTTTGATCATCGAATGATAAGATGGAGACGTCGTAATTTTCCTTTTGATGTGACAATGTTGTGTGACACAACCGCTGTACTGACTATACGTAGCCACATGCCATATACCTTGCACTAGCTTATAAAGCGTTGAC
>NW_024003757.1:1152397-1156726 GCF_014805625.2 Glossina fuscipes
TCAAAATAATGAAAAAATAACACAAATCAAGCAAAATGGTTGTAGCGGTTTTTCATCGAAATCTAGTTTAATTTCTTACATATTAAATTAAATTTATTTAACCAATTTGCTACCTCTGTGAACCAAATGGCTTTCATAAGCTTCTTTTGGCCTTATTGCGGGAATTCTACAGAGAGCGAAATAAGAGAACCATAACCGAAAGATCTGGTGTACACGGTGTATGCATTAAACTCTCTGAGTATAGCTTTCGCAAGTTTTACCAAGTCATTTTATATGCATGTGGTGGTCATGTCATTGCGGTCGAAGGTGACACTTTTCCTACTGTTCGGTTCTGCACTCTTTATCCGTATTACGCACTTTAATTCTATTATTGCTTGATATTGGAGAGTGGAATTAATCACATGACTAGATTGGTTCGGTTACGACTCCCTTGTACGATTCCCTCCTAAATACAAACGATTCCTTTGTTTCAGCAGCACAATTCTGCAAATTAAATTTTTCATAGTTAATTGTTTTTGTGTCGAGCCTTCTGCAAAGAAGGCAAAACTGTTTCCTGATAAATATCTAGGTAAGCATCTTGAACATAGACACGCCAAAACCGCCAAACACCAAAAAATTTGTGTGCTGTTGAATTAATGAGAGATTTTCACAAAAAATTTTTTCTATTATCGCTTAGACCAAAGTGACATCGCAATATATAGCAAATTTTTTCGAAATTATAAAACGCAGTTAGATTTCACTGACAATGCCTACTTTCTCATCTTATTATCTATCGAGCGTATTTTCTCCTACGTGCCAATTATGAATTTTAGGATGGCGTAAACTGTATTTATAATTTATAATTTTTGAGGAATTAATTAGAATGAAATTATATATAGGACTTTATTTTGCCTTGTTTATGAGGTTTCAACTCTTTTCTATGCTGAGCTTACAATTTCTGTCATAATAGATTTTTATAATGCTTCCAATGATGCCGCTTACTATCGGTTATTGAAAAACTATACTTTGGCTTCGGCCATTCGTCAGTTAATTACATCAAATCTTGAGAGCATACATCAGTATGTGAAGGTTAATAACTCTTTGCTTATTTTCAAAGAAACTTCCTTTGTGATAATTTAAGGTTGTTTTTAAAAAAAAGGAAATTGTTGTGGGTCGAGTAAAATCACGCCAAGGATAGACAAAATTATTGTAATAAAATTCGCTTTTCTAAGATACAGTCTGTATCAGTGGATCGTGAATATTTTGTTCAAGGAAAATACGCTTCAAAGGTCTTTTATTTAAATTATATTCCTTAAATGTAGGATTATTCACAATGTGTTTTTGGCAATACTTTCAACTGCTCAATTTAAATATTCTTTTTCTACTCATACTTCCTTCCACAAATATTCTATTTATATACATTTTTACCATCATATTACTAGTATCTAATTTTATAGCGTCATTTTTAATTCGTTATCATGGTTTTCTGGTACTCGTTTTCCTCGGCCGGCAGCTGCACGACGACTTGTGAATGTGCATTTGGTTCTTCCCTCTTCAGGGATTATATTACTTAGCGGGAATGAACAGGATTTGAGATTTCCGTAAAAATATATCAAATTGTTTTATATCCAACCATACGTGCTACGCGCAAATTAGATTTCACGACGTTCAGGATCTACCTGATTTGGGATATGTAGAAATTCCGAAATGAATCAATCTGATTAATTATTATGATTGTGATTATAATTTATCATTGTTATTATAATTATATCAAATGTGCCTCAGATACTAAAATATAATTATAATTAATGCGTTGCTAAGAATTAAAATTAGATCGTGAAAAGAATGCAATAATAAAAAATACGTAAATGCTTACGCTCGTCGAACTTATTTAAAAGCCTATTGGTAATATAATATATTTCAAAATAAATATGCTTACCAAAACTAGTTAATTAATATAATTTATGTCAAAGTAAATAGGCTTAGCAAAACTAGTTCAGCTAAAATTAAATAGATGTATTAAACACATTGATTACAAGGAAAGATATTGTGGTTTTAGTGCTTTGGTAAATAATATACTCTAATAAACAGTACAACGGCAACTCTGTACAAGCGCTGAGGTCATATCTTTCTCTTTGTGCAAAAAAATTTTGCAATTTCTTCTTTATTGCTTTATACGTTTTTAAAAGTGTTCAAATTTATTATAATATATTGAACTTTTTGCGTGTTTATTGCTAAAACTGATCATCGCGGATACCGTACGCGTTTCCCTTAAGTCCAAAAAAAAAAAAAGAAAAAAAAAAAAGTTGACAACATTTAACATTATCCTCAGTAGTTTCCCTAATCTTTTCAAGTGAGTGGTTATTTCACAACTCGAATAGACAAACAATGCCCACGTTTTACTCATATGCGTGAAATTTTAGAAATCAAAACAGAAAATTACTGTAGCATGGGCGAAGCGCGACGCAAATACCGCGAAATTAATTTATCTGGAACCCAAAGAATTAGGAAAAGCAATACCTACGCTGTTGTCGCCTCGCAAATCGTGCCTAATAAGCCTTTAATTCCAACTCCTTCCAATGAAACACCTGTTCTACTATCAACCAAAAATTACATTGTCAAATCAGTTCCATTGCCCGCCAAAGATAATATTGAAAAAATCAAGACAGCAGCAAATATTGAAAAAATTAAAACAACAACACATATCCCAAAATCTAATAAACTAATTCCCCCAGAATCACCAGTTCTCAACTCTACTCAACAAATTACAAGCTGTAATAATCCAATCTTCCATCCCTCAATCAACCTTCAATTTCAAATCATTCACGTGTGCCCACTCGTTGCAGTTCAAATTTACGCAAACACCTAAGTACAGATTATCCTGCTGGTAAGAACAAATTATTCACGCGAGATTCTTATAGTGACATTTTCGACGGAGACGCTGACATGTCAACATAACCTACTTTCCACTGCATTTCACTACAATTAAATAAGTTTTTAAAATTCTACAATGGAACATTAAGGGACTTCTTAATAATTTTAATGAACTCTGTACACTCGTAAGCGATTTTAGTCCAACCTTTATATCGCTTCAAGAAACCCATTGTAGAACCTCTTTTAATCCTATTCCACCCAAATCATTTACTAGATACTTTACGAATGCTGATCAAAATTTATATTCCAAACAAGGAGTTGGTGTTTTTATAAAATCAAGTATACGTCACAAACGCTTAAATTTAAGCTCTAATATACAAGCCGTAGCGATACAAATAATGTTAAACATAAAATTTACAGTGCTTTAGCTCTATAGTCCACCTTCGCAGTCGTTTTCTCAGCAAGAGCTCTACAATTTATTCTCCGTTCTTTCCCCCCATTAATCATATGCGGTGACTTCAACAGCTGGAATACCATCTGAGGCTCAACAGTGAACTACACTCGTGGTACTGTTTCAGAAAAGGACTTCATTCAAAGCAATCTCTACATTTTAAATGATGGAAAACCAACGCACTTTTCAACTCATCATACATTTTCACATATTGATTTAACTTGTTGCTCTCCCTCACTTCTTCCTTTGGTTTCCTGGTCTATTTCTGATGATCTGCATAATAGCGATCACTTTCCAATCATAATCAATCTTAAACTTTCATCGTCCTATGTTACTTCAGCAAAACAGGCCAAATTACTTCTAGATAAAGCGGACTGGATCAACTACTCCAAACAGATGGAGTCATTTTTGAATTCAAAGCCATTTAACGGGAAGTGCAACAATGATGCTGCTATTATGTCTTAAGTGACTCGCACGGCTGCTCATCTTTCTATTCCTCAATCCAACACCTCTTTTAAACGAGCTAGGGTTCCTTGGTGGAACAACACGCTTTCGTTTCTGAGGAAAATTAAATGGATCTATGGCACCGCTTTAAGAGATGTCCTGATCAGAATCACTTGTTATTATACAAAAAGACCAATGCTCTATTCAGGAAGGAATTACGAAAATCAAAGGGACTTAGTTTCGAACTTTTCTCGAGACGAATTCACAGCAATACATCAATGAAAGTTGTCTGGAACAAAATCAACAGACTTAATGGGACTTCAAACCTGAACCAAATTTCTGCCATCTGCACTCCCAATGGAACTTTAACTGACGCAAATGAGATTTCTAATTACTTTGGGAAAGTGTGGTGCGAATACTCCTCTGACAGCAACTTTTCCAGTGCTTTCATCGAAAATAAAAGTACTCCAATATCTCTTTCAAATAATATCGATAGATGTGCCACCTTCCTGGAAAATTGTATATCTACCTTAAAACTTGAAAGTTGTCTCTCCAAATCGAAGGGGAGGACACCTGATCTA
>NW_024003758.1:0-7743 GCF_014805625.2 Glossina fuscipes
TATTTTGACGGAATTTGGCACAGCGAGGTGTTTGGGCCCATCTCATATAAAGATTTATTTTGAAAGGTAGTTATATGAATAACTGTAAAATGGTGTAGGGCATTTAATGGCGTGTTGGGACTCACTGTAGCTTTTTTCTTGTTTTTTCGAAATTTTTTTATACTACTTAATCTGTTACAATCACCGCTCTTCTCTGCGGGCCTTCCTATTTGATGTCTCTATCGTTGGGATTATTAACAAAAAATTAATTCATCAAGTCTTGACGGCCGCCACATTTGATTTAGAACTAACACATTAAGTTTGTCGCATTTCACTCTCCAAATGATTTCATTTGTACCGCTAAGAACAAACGATAATGCGACGACTTCCCTCGTCCACTACATTTAATTCAAAATTATCGCATTTATAGACAGATCTTCATGTGAAAGATATACAGAATAACTCTCACGAATCTGACGAATATTAACTAGAAGACGTCTAAAAAGTGGAAAAACGAAATTTTGATCACTTATAATTTGGCGTGCTATGGATGTTTTTTTCTATTTCTGAATATGAATAGCAGGAAGTAAATTTAGAAGATTT
This sequence comes from Glossina fuscipes, assembly GCF_014805625.2. Taxonomy (NCBI): domain Eukaryota; kingdom Metazoa; phylum Arthropoda; class Insecta; order Diptera; family Glossinidae; genus Glossina; species Glossina fuscipes. Next base: position 583 of record NW_024003758.1, read on the forward strand.
TCACCTTTCATTCCATAATTTATCAGTAATGAGCAAAACCCACAAATTTCTATTTAAAAAAACAGAGATGCGTTTGATCCACGCTTTCCTGGAAGCTTGCCCCCTGACATGCTTATATTTCAGTATCCACTTGCGCCACACAACTTCCAATGTTTCTGTAAAATTTAAAATCGATGCCGCAGACATCTTTCCTAACTCGCTCGACTGTTTCCGCTAAGACAATTATTGTTTTGATGCCAAGATACACTCACCAAAGATCATCCCTACCTAATTGAAAAGAATTCAACTTTATCTTCTTTTTTTTAATTTCCAACCTGCCAGGACAAGCTCGACTTGGACTATCAACATTGAATGGATTCTTTAATTGGAAAATTTTAAGCTTATATACTATTTTTCTACCGCTAGAATAATTAAGAATATTCACAAAAATGCTTATTCTACAGCAATTAAATTGTAAGCGTAAGTTATTGATAATTTAATGAATTTTTGTTTTTTGAAAAAAAAGCTAACACAGCATTTTCGTAAGCGTGCCATTCGATTTTGGTTTTCCTTTTATTTGTTTATTATTTGGTTTTTGTGAATACACTCCACGCTATGCTTGTATTGCAGCATGCAAATTCATTTCGAGCTGATATTGTGCAGACACATAATATCTGTAAGATGGAACATTTCGCTAGCAACATTTACGCAGCAAAGTTATTAAGTACTTACTGTTCCGACACATTCAATATAAACAAACGATATGAAAGATTGTACGAAAGACTAAAAGAGTTGAAATGAACACACTTACTGTAGTTGATGTACTATGAATGCATAAGAGAAAAATGGATAACAAATGTGAAATCGCTCTGTCGAGCAAGGGAAAGTTTAAATAATAGTATGGAAGCTAAACAAAAAAGTGAGAAATTGTGAATAAAAAAATGATTCGAAAATATTCGTAAATTTTAACGAAACATAACAAATTACAATCGGAAAGGATACATTCCTGCATTACTTGATTTCTTCGGGTTTGACAGAAAATGGGAACATACGAGCAGAGCATTGAGCCGATTACTAAATGTTGAGTAGGAAAAATAATTAGTGGAAAATCGTAATAATGAAGTGTCTATTGCGATCGATAGTCCATACCTTTCGATGATGAACAAATGCTTTATCGATTATTAGTAAAAAAACGAGAAGGTAATGTAGAAGAAAAAGTCTGACGTTTGCGCGAGAAGTGAGATTTTATGGTCAAATTTTAATCACAGTCTTTTATCAAAACTTCTACAACGAGAAGTGTATAATGTTCGTACGTGTATTTTGAGAAGTAAGATATTAACTCTTTTATCAAGTTATTCAAAAAAGGAAGCAAAGTAGACGACCGTCTACTTCCGTTTTTTTTTTGTCAAAGAGGTTTTTGTTCGAAAAAAAAGCGAAAATTTAGATAAAGATTGATGTTAATAGTAGTCTCCTATCGGATACCCAACAGTGCAAAGACGCATTAATTGTGGCAATGTTACTTAAGTAACATAATTAATTACGCACACATTTAACAAAAGTGCACGCAAAAGCAAGTAAAACCTTGAAAAAATTATTTTATTTTACTAAAACCTTAAGGGAGCATTTGATTCAAAATTCTTTGCTGAATTATTTAATGCTTGTTTCCAGAGGATATAGACGAACCCTAAAGTCAAAATCAATCGTTAACACATCGAAGGGTGCGTCACCTTTGTACACGTATTCGGGTATATAATAAACATTTAAAATCTGAAAACATGATGTAAATATATGTTAGAGGTTAGCAAATAAAGAAATATCAAAGAAACAAAAACAAAAGTCATTTTATTGAATTTTGCACCGATATCTTATATTTAAAATTCAACAAATGGCGTGAAACGTTTTAATATTTTAGATTGGAATTTTTAAGCTCACATCGTCTGAATAGTTTAAAATTAATTTCATTTATATTGGAATGCTTTATGCATCGCGCTGAGTACAGGCATTAGAAAAAATAAAAAAAGGGGAGTAATGAACGTTCTCGTACCATTCTGATTAACGTGAAGAAGAAATTGCCAATCGTCTGCTTAAGCCTTGATATTAGCTTACTTAAAATTTGACTTTTCTGTAAAGAGAGGAAACGCGTCGTCTAGTCCTTGTTTAGTCTTTTAAGGCATACGAAGGACACTACACTACGCTAAGACAAGTCAACGCTGTCTGAACGCATATCTTAGCTTATCTCGCAAGAATTGTTTCCGAATCTGTGCGATCTAATTGCACTGCTAGCCCAAAAATCATACCAAGCTTCGATTTCGGAGAAGCAGATGCGACAATTTCCTATTTATGTGCGCAGACAGATGAAAATAGATATAAATAATATCAGTTGAAAAACGAGAAACACAGGGAACTTAAAACGGTGACTTTTCGTTAAAATATATTTTACTTATGTTTCGCACGTCATTTTTTAATATATTTGACATAATGTTATGTAATACATATTGAACTCTCTATTAATACACCTAGATCAGCACTCGGTTTCATATAACGCTGCTCGAAGCGATTCCAAGATCCGTACATTGCAAGTGTTTGGTAAGATCTTCACTTGAATACATCCCTGCGGTATCGAACCATCAAGCTTCATTAACATCTTATGAAAGCAGATCACTAGTAATAACTTTACCTTCCCCGCATAAGCGTATGACCCAATTTATTGACGCATAAGGGTTTGACCAATTTATTGCGGCTTAATAAGCGCGTATGTTCGCTTTTCAGGCAAGCTGATAAATAGTATAATAGATAGACTGGCCATTTTAAATGAAATTGACTTCAACGCTCCTATCCGTTCATTAAAGAATTTTAGGCTCATGATCTCTCAATTTGAATCAAGTTATGAGTTATTTAATCCATTTAAACTTAAACTTTGAACGATATCTATCATCTTATCTTCATGTCGGACTCGATACAAACCATAAAAAAGACTCTCTATATAGTTCGGACAATCTGCAATATTATCAGCACATAAAACTAATTAAGTCATGTAATAAAATTAACTAGAATGGTCTTGAAGTAAGGATTATCAAACTTTTCCAGGCTTGGTTTTTCTTAGGGCTCACTTGCGCCCCAATGCTAACTGATCTGTAATTTTCCTTGTGTGAAGCAACCATAACTTTCCTTTACTACCATTTATGTGTTATTCCTCTTGTACAGTAATTTATTTTTCTTTTCCGTCATATAATTTAATAGAGATCGTTAGGTAACCCATTGTATATGCAAGCTCATATAGTACAATTCTCCTATTATATGTATATCCATAATTTAATTCAAGTATAAGTTGAATTGAAACGAAATAAATAGATTAATAAATAATCCCTTGGTTTCTTGCAGATTAGATAGCTAAATTCTTCAGTTGCGTTTTCCAATATGAAACCATGTGAGTTCATAAAAGACAAGTCCATGTAGATCTGATGTTCCTCCCATCTCATTTAAATTTTATCATTGCCTATCTCCGGGTCAAAGCGGGAAAGTACATTATTGGCCTTATACCTTTGAGTCAACCTGCAAATATTATTTTCTGTCACGATTGAAACCTTCGTTTGTTGCATACACATTCCGGCACGTTAATTCTGGGTTTATAGCTTTCGACTGTTGAAGCGGACCGCCCAACAACATAAATTAGAACGTTGTACGCGCAAATCCTAACACAATATCGAACATTATTCATGGGTACAATGTAATTCTATCGCTTGATAACAAAACCATAACAGTCCGCATTTTTCAAATAGCCCGTTAAAATATCCAACCACCAAATAAATGACAGCGTTTAAGAATTAATGAGTAATTATTCCATTCCATAATTCTGCAATATATTTAAACGGTGTTGTTTATTCAGTGGATGAATATTTAAACAGACATTATTTGAAAACGGGAGAATGTTATGGTCCTGTTAGTGAGCAATGGAATTACATTGCACCAATGAATAATGGTGGACATGGTGTTGGGATTTGCACGTACAATGATCTAATTTATGTTGTTGATGGTTGGCCTCTTCAACAGTCGAAAACTATTATCCTATAACTGACAAACGCCGCTCCTATCGGGATACCCTTGCCACAAAAAAAGGTTTCAATCGGCAGAAAATAACATTTACCCCATCTATCGTCATTCACTTTTGATACACCAATCAATTTCTTTCTGGAAACATCGTCGACTTTTTTCTTCTTTCTTTCTTTTATGCGCCAACGAGAAACACATGGAACATTTCGTTGCTATGTTCTATTCCTGTTTTGCACCTTTCGTTTCGTCCAGTTACTCTTTTTAGATGAGATTTTAAGACTTCATTTAGAAATTGGCCGCATTTGTGATTTTCTCTGAGCAGATGTCCAACGACAGTGTGATTTGTCAAGAATTCTATAATGACGAGAGGAAAACGTATCTGGCTCATAAACTGCACGAAATGAACTTTTCATCGGCTTTGACCCAATTTATTGCGGCTTTATAAGCGCTCTACGCAGATTTTATTAAGTACTGCTCATTCTTGATCAATTCCTGGATCTGAAAATAATGTTTTAGAAAATTTCAACTTAGTTTGTTGTGAAATTGAAGAAAAAAGCAACCTACGTTGTGTTCATAACATAATTGGTTTGATTGTGTTGTAAAAATTTCTCTATAGAATGCTAATTAAAGAGCAGAACTAACTAGGTTTGAAAATTTTTAAGTTTTTTGTAGAATGTATCTCTTATTTAATTTTCATAAAAATAAGCCGCAAATATGTCGCCATGTAATGATGGCTATGACATTTTAGCTTGAACTGTCACCATCCCTCTTCCTATTTACATAGTTATGTAATACTGTTTATCATGCATTCTTTAAAGCTTTTTATAATACATTTCTCTCGTCACATTACATGCGCTGTGAAATGCTTACATAGTTTGCAAAAACGTTCCTGAAGATCCGATTTGTGTACATGTTGACTTTGCTTTGCATTCACTATAACGTACAAGAGTGAACCCATAAATTGAGATCTCTGCGAAATGCGAATCATACATTTTTGCGTCTTAATTAGTATCTTACATAGTTTGCAAAAACGTTCCTGAAGATCAGATTTGTGTACATGTTGACTCAGCTTTGCATTCACTATAACGTACAAGAGTGAACCCATAAATTGAGATCTTAAAACATTACTCAGAAAATTGGGGTAATGTAATCCTCCCTTCAGCTAATATGCAGTTATTAATTCTGTATTTAAGCTAATTAATAAATGAGAAAAGCCAAATTAGGAAGAACTAATACGAAACTGAATTCGTTACGCCAAAGAGCTTCAAATGATGGAGAGAAGAAAGTAGATCCCTTGTTAAGGAAATTATTGCAACGTAAAATGGATATGACGGGCAAAGGGAAAGGATGTTTAAAGTTCTTTTATCAACACAGGCGGAATGAGAATAAATTATTACCGAATAATTGGGTTTAAAGTAGGGTCAGGGCCTATTCTGCTAGGGAACATTAAAATGCAGCTATTGTGTTGCATTAGAAACATAACCACACTCGTTTGATCGTCAACCTTTATGATTGAGTTATTTCAATACCTCTTCAAATGACGTTAGTAACGGATTTTCTTCGTAAATTAAGTCGCCAAAAAATATTTTTGACGAAGTCGTGCAACCCTTTGCAAGAATGCATACCTGAAGGAGAGTAAACGCCAATTTGTAGAGCCACGTCTGCTATAATTTTATTACTACCTTATCAGCAAATTGTCCCATTCGAAAACTTTTTCGTTCCACGTTGCTTTTGAGAAATTCGACACATGGCTCTTTCACCCATACGATCTCAAAAGACAACAGTCTCTTCAACATTATTTTCCATAAATGCATTAATCCCGCTGTGCACATAATTAACGAATGCTTTTACTGCAATTACGTCCAACTTAACGGTCCCTTCTTTTCTCTTCTTCATATTGGCTACAAAAGTAAACAGGCAAAGATTTTACTCAAGTCCTGGTCTTCTAGTTTCTTGACTTGCTTAAAAACATTGCGGTGAAGTAATCCGAGGCAATGGCGAACGCAAGCTTATGCATGTAGATGAGTTCACGGTCTATGTCCGAAGAAAAATCAAAGAGCTATAGGACAAAATATATACGTATTAGTTGTAATGAGTGGTGTTACCGAGAAATTAATATATTGCTATAGTCATGGTTTTCTCGTCCCTTCTTTGCGCACGATTCAACATCATTTATTTGATTAGGGGCAGTATTGTTGGATAAATATGTAAGTGGTATAAAAAATTTGAATGATTTAGATTTAAAGCATTCAAAAATTTATAAGAAATATTCCACATCGCTCAATAAGTTAGCACAGACCTGTTGGAGGGGCAGAAATTTATTAGAAATTATTGCTTCTCATGTTTAATGGAAGGTAATAAGCGTTGATGAATGCAAGGATGTTATACCAACAGCAATACTCATTTTTTTTTTTATTTAATTTTTGATTTGTTTGGAAATGGATTGGACCAGTTAAGTTAATATTAAATCCATAATCCAGAAACGTACTTGAAAGCGATTGATGAAAACTTTGAGCATGGGTAGAGACTGATGTGACAGAGTGTTCGCTATGAGAAGAACGAAAAATCAGCTGATTTGATAAAGGCAGTCAGTTGCTTCAAATGCCTAAAGTGACCAGCACGAAAAATTTCATATAAATTGTTATACAAATTAAATATACTGAAAGACTGTCTAAGGATGTCAAACCTCCTGCACTCAAAAATAAGGTGCTCGGCAGACTCAGTAATATTGCATTCTTCACAGATATCAGTGGAGGCGACTTTGATCATTTTAAAATAAACCTTGTCGTAAGTGTGATTACTCATAAGACGGTGAAAAACTTTAAATTCCCATGTTGTAAATTTTCCTTTAGGTAGAAGTGTGGGTGTCAGAAAAGGGTAAATTTTGTAGAAAAGTCGGTCACTTTTTTCTCTAGCTAAAACATGATACTCGTCTTTCCATTCTTTTACGATAAGTTTTTTAACTAACAGAAGAGCTTCGCTGGGCGGGTAGTTTATGGACAAAACCGTACCATCAAACCTAGCTTGACGAGCATTGAAGTCAGCTTTTTCATTGATACTAAAACCACTGTGACCTGGGATCCAGATGATGTGGCATTTTTCAATGCTTAGTTCTTTTAAAAGGTTGTAGAT
>NW_024003759.1:0-225 GCF_014805625.2 Glossina fuscipes
AATATATGTGTTTATAGATCCGAGATAGTTCTAGATTCAACCCAAAATTCATATTTTAGTTATTCCCTAAACCACTTATAGCATATTTGGATTTACAATATATTTTGGTTTTCGTCGCTATTTCGTAACACTGCCCCAGCTGGATTTTCCTCAAATTCTTTTTTAGCAGTTGTTGTATATGATTATGTAAACAATACCAATTATGTAAACAAAACAATCAATGAA
>NW_024003759.1:235-2895 GCF_014805625.2 Glossina fuscipes
GTTAATCGTTCGAAATGCAATAATTCTAGCCAAGGAAAAGTTAAGGCAGTCGCAGAGAATGTACTTTATAGTGGGAGTTTGTCCACAACTGCAGATTGGGGAGGAAGAATTCTTCAAGATTCATTGGTGAGTTGCAAATGTATGACCAAGGCGAATTCTCGAAAATGTTTGTATCTTGGTTTTCTCAATATTTGTTGGATATAAAGGTGGAGTTAATTGGGGGTTAATGGAAGAGTAGTGTTGATAATGGTATTGTAAATTTCCTTCTGCAATTTTCTCTTTAACTTTTCCTCCAATGTATCTTTGAAGATCCAACTTTCACATGACATCATCCATAATTAGAGGAAAAGAAGCAGCATACTTTGCCGCTCGATCAGCCTGCTCATTTCCCAATAAACCGATGTGACTTGATAACCATAACATTTTAATTTTTCCTTCGGGTGTAGTAATTATATTCCTTAATTTAACACGGCAAAGAATTTTTCTAATTTCGTTGAAGGCGATCTGGAAAAGCGTGACAGAAAGAGGAGATCATTGCGGAATGCCATTCATTAGCGGAAAGGAATCAGAGACGTGATTGTTGATTCTAACTTTAAACGGCCGATGCGACATGAGAATACGGAGAATAAATTGCAGAGTTCTTGCTGCTTGAGCTTAAATTTGTGGGTTTGTGAGGTATACTTGGTTTTATAAAAACACCAGTTTGTTGTTTGGAGTATGAATTTTGATCAGCATTCTTGAAGTATCCAGTATATGATTTGAGTGGAATAGGATTAAAAGAGGTTCTAAAATGGGTCTCTTGAAGCGATATAAAGGTTGGACTGAAATCACTTACGAGGGGAAAGTAGGTTAAGTTGACAGGTCAGCGTCTCCGTCGAAAATGTCACTATAAGAATTTTGCGTGAATAATTTGTTCTTACCAGCAGAATAATCTGTACTTAGGTGTCTACGTAAATTTAAAGTGCAACGAGTGCGCACACTTGAATAATTTGAAATTGAAGGTTGATTGAGGGATGAAAGATTGGATTCATTACAGCTTGTAATTTGTTTGGTATGAGTTGAGGACTGGTGTTTCTGGGGGATTTAGATTATTAGATTTTGGCATATGTTTTGTTGTTTTAATTTTTCAATATTTGCTACTGTTTTGATTTTTTCAATATTATCTTTGGCGGGCAATGGAACTGGTTTGGCAATGTAATTTTTGGTTGTTAGTAGAACAGGTTTTTCGTTGGAAGGAGTTGCAAGTTAAAGGCTTATTAGGCACTATTTGCGAGGCGACAACAGCGTAGGTATTGCTTTTGCTAATTCTTTGGGTTCCAGATGGATTAATTTCCCGGTATTTGCGTCGCGCTTCACCCATGCTACAGTAATTTTCTGTTTTGATTTTTAGAATTTCACGCATTTGTATAAAACGGGGGCATTGTTTGTCTAACGCAGAGTGTTGATCGTTGCAATTTAAGCAGAAGCCACAGTTTTCAGGATGTGGAGGAAGACCACAGTTAGCACAGGATGGAGGACTGGCGCATCTTTTTGCCGTATGGCCCAGGCGTTGGCAGATTTTACACCTCATGGAATTTGGAATGTAGAGTTGTACTTTACATTTGTACCAAGCTACATCAACCGTTGCCGGTAGCTGATAGAGGTCAAAATTCAAAATAATTCCTCCTGTAGGAGGGAAAGTTTACCGGATATAGCACATAAAATAGCTAATGCTTTCGATTTTATGAGCTTTTCGGTTGCGCTTGTGTTCCTAGCGAGGACAAGTAAATTCCCATCGTCTATATATGTTGTAATGCTATCTAGTGCTTTTTTAATAGCGAAAGGGCTGATTTGCGAAGTGGTTATGGAGGGATCAGTTGGAGAAATCACAACATATTGTTTATCAATAGGAATGATGCTACTGATTGGCAACACCGGAAGACGGAATTTTTAATTTTTTTTCTTTGGGTGATGATGAAATCTATTTGAGTTTTCATCTGGCGGCCTCGGGGCCATTTAGCCTTATGGTTGTCTATTATTTAGTAAATTGAGAAATAACCCCTCACTTCAAAAGGTTTGGGAACTGCTGAGGATAATGACAATTGCTTTCAATATTTTATTTTTCTTTTATGTTTTTTGTTTTTTTGATTTTTTTATTATATTTACAGCAAACGAAAACAAATATCGTATCTGCGATAATCAGTTTTTGCAAAACGATAGAAAACACACGAGTTAAACACACAAAAACACCGAAAGCAATTAAAAAATCGCAGACGAAAAACAAAACACGCACTACTCAGAACACAAGTCGATGTCGAATGTCCTCCACTGTAAAATTTAAATTTATTATTGATAATTGCATTAATAGTGTTTGCTTGGTTAGCAAGTGTTCTGCGTACAAACAAATATAGATTTTGTTATTAAATACCACCATCCACGCATAGAGGTATGTTAAGTGTTTCAAAGTCAATGGCACCTGAAACTCCAAACGTTAGTGTCATTAGAAACACTCAATGTTCGCGCCTAAAATTGTATAAAATTTTCCATTCCTTCTTTCTGATGTTTGTTTAAATAAATATGCAAAACTAATTTGAAGCAACGTTTAAGTTATGCGACCTATTAATTTTCTTCATCCGTTTTTAACGTTCATTAAATATCCTTAAATTCGATTGGTAGAAATT
>NW_024003759.1:2905-5852 GCF_014805625.2 Glossina fuscipes
ATGGATAACAAGCAAAAAAAGCGGAGAGCAAAGGTGTTGACGTTTTTCATTGCGTAGACGTGTAGGCGTTGTAAGCGCATGCTCTGACCAGCTTTATCATATATATATTACATATATTGTTTTGGGTTTAAATACGCCACAAGGAAAAGAAAAGTTCCTAGATTTTTATCTACTCTGATAAAAATAAGAAGGAAACAATTTTTCATAACAAGGTGGCCATTCAAATTACGCAATAAAAGTGAGAAAAATGCGATGAGTAAGTCAATAGTAATGGAAAAGGTTGCGTGGCAGTCTATTTCACCTAATAAAAAAAAAAAAAATGTAAAACAGACGTCTGCAATCGCTAAAGTAGAAAATCAAAAATTTATACAATTTTCGTTAAAAGAGCAGCCAAACTTAACATAATACAGTCCCGTGTTTGAATTAAACACGGGAAAAAAACAATCGTGCAACGTAAGATTTTTGTACATTTAATGCTTTACGGAGTAAAATAATATCACCCTTAAACACTCACGTATACGTGCCATTATCTCTGCATTCACATGCAATTACTTATGCATTGACTTTACGCTGTCGTTGTTATTGCTTATTGACGAAAGAGATTGTATCGAAATTTTATGGACAACGGAAATTCATAAGTCCATAACAATATTAAAAAGGGACAGAATGCATGTACAGAAGAAAATCTGCATACGTAGTAAAAGTAATAAGAACATGTTGAAAGAATATGTGGAAGAGATTATACCAAATGTATAGGAAACATAAGTGAAAGCTTGCTTGTGCGAGTTGATTATTCTTTGTAATAAATATCGAATATTTAGTTATAGCTTTTGCTTTATGCCTGAATTCGACTTTCACGTTACGCAATTTCATATAATATATGCATTCAGGTAAGCAGGTACGCACGCTAATAGCTCCAGTAAACATCTGAAGTTTACCGAAAAAAGGGCGAAATTGATTACTTTGTAAATGGAAAGCTGTCAGCTTTGCTGTGATTTTGAATCAAGATTTTTCTTGAAGTTCGTAAATTAAGCCTTCAATTTTATGACCTTCGCTTTATATATATGTATATGACTGCGATAATTAATTGCAGCTAGTAATAAATAATAGTAATAATAATAATAATGATACTAATGACAATAATAATATTAATAGTAATAATAATAATAATAATAATAATAATGATACTAAGAACAATAATAATAATAATAAAAGTCTTTTCTCGGAATTGAAGATGTACGTGAGGCTCCAAGTGTGTTTGTCCGTCTAAACAAAAGCTTCCACATAAAGCAATTATTACATTAATATTATCGGTACGATATGCAAAATTATCGTCCTGCAGTCACGTCATTAGAACCAAAATATCAAATTTCACGCACAAATGATAAATCGCAATGAAAGTAACAAGTTCGTGAAAGTATTTTAGTATATGTGCGAAACTTGACATGTCGTACCCGGTGTGCGAACGGTTGCAAGCGAAACCTGGTCCACAGAATGAAGATTTCGTTCCCGCCAGGAGAATATTTATTATGAAAAGGTAATTACCAATATAAAATTAAGTGATGAAAGAAAAGCCCAATCTGTTAACATAAATTTAAAAGACACACATTTAGAAACTATATACATATATACCCACAACAGAACGAAAGAAGACCAGAGCAACGAAAGTGTTTCCAGAACTTCTTTTTGTTTTTCACTTAATTTCAATCATTTTCGTCTTTATGCTTTCGAACAATAGTTTAAAAAAAATTTTTTTGTACGCTCCACTAAAGGAGGCTGTATACTCCACAATGTTTGTAACATTCAAAAGGAAGCTTCGAAAATATTATAAAGTACGTATATTTGTGATCAGCAAGAAATTCTGAATTAATTAAGACACGTCTGTAGGTCGGCATGTGTGTATTGTGTGCGTTGTTAACAATCTCCTGGTCAAAATATGAAGATATCGCCTTTAACTTGGTAGAAATATAGGAAGTCTTTGCATGCAAGTTGGCGCTGAATGCCCTCACAAAGTTGCCAGTGATTGAATGTTAACTTTTTTGAGGTTTAATGCTTATAAACCATAAAGTAAAGAAGACAAAATGTTTCAAACTACATTAAACGTTCATCAAATGCGAATATATTATTTTCCCAAAAATGCGTCAATTGTAAAATATATGAAAATTCGTACGCGACGACCAGGTCGGATTCGCTTTTTGCTAATAACATCAGTGATATGCGTATCAAATAAAAGGAATTGTAGTGTAGAATACGACAAGCTAAGTGTGTTAATTCTAAATGAATTGTGGTGGACGCCCCTACATGGTAGACTAACTTTCTTAGCAATGTCTTTTAGTTGATAATTAAATTTTTTTCAATCACTTTTTTATGACAAAAAATAAAAGTAAGGGGTGCCTAAAATTTTAAAGTGATAGCCTACCCTAGAAAGTTTAAACTTTCAAAAGATATAAAAACGGATACAGTTGACTGCAATAAGTTAATAAAAAAATTGACTCTGATACAACTACTAAAATATCACTATTAAAGTATGAAAACAATGCTGTATATAAAAAATTTAATCGGTTGTGAAAATTACTATGGTCTGCCGGAGAAAATCATGGATGAGTATTTCAAAGTTACTTAAGGCTTCAAATTTTATTGCTGACCAATGAATTCGTAATACCTTACTTAATCGTGTTTTTCTCCTTGAATATTATTCCACGGTGGCAGGTAACAAAACCGGCATTTGTTTCAAATTGCGCCAAAGTCAGCTGCTGTGAAGTGTATTGTTAACGTTATCTGACAAAACGACCGTTGAGCGATATTCTGATACGTACCATACTTTTTTAATTTTTCTTGGTATATATCTCATCGTCCAACTCTTGACTATAATAACTCATTATGATGGAATGCTTAATGAATTTTTTTTTGCTCATTTTTTGCCATCATAATTCATCACGCTTAGTTC
>NW_024003760.1:0-3765 GCF_014805625.2 Glossina fuscipes
ATCCCTTTGAGAGACTAAATAAGGCAGCGTAGTCATTTCACGATTTTAACGAACTTTTCGATGAGGGTACAATCAGCGAACGTCGACGGAGGGAATGGTTTGCCCGTTTCAAATCTGACGGCACTAACTTGGGATATAAGCCAGGAAGAAGTCGACCATTGGATTTAGACGACCAGGTATTTTTGGCAGCCATGGAAGCGGACGAACTAGATTGTGACTGCGCTTCCGATTAATCATTTAAAAATGTTACTGTTGAATTTTTATATTTCCCTTTTCATAATACATAGTGCTCAAGAACGCTTCACAATATCGTCTAAAGAGCCTGATAATTATGCACCAGTGTATTTTACAGCTACTTACAAAGTACGGTCTACGGCACGGTAGTGAGATTCGAACCCGCGGCCACCGTGTTGGCAATATCGAGTCCAACGGCTATGCGGTACTCGGTATGGATGTTTGCAGGGATTTAAAAAAATTATTTTGTGTTGGTTCTTTCCAATATTTCACAGTCTCCCAGATGATGTGAATAGTACACTTAGGTCAGGTTGTGAATTTTTGCGCGTTGAATGTTCAGAACGTATTTTTCCAGTTAGAATACGATACACAAAAAAAATTCTTTTGTATGGTGCAGGGTCTTTGTTTTGGCAAAACTCGACATTTTCTTTGTTAGAAAAAGCATACTTCGTTGCGGTTGTTGGTATTACGAACGCTTATAACGGAATGTCAGATGTATAAGCTATAAAAAAACAACTGCAAACATATAAGGTCTCCACCAATGGTGTTAGGGATATCTAAGGAGAAATTTTGATACCATATTTACAGGCCTTATAAATATTCCATATTTTCCTTTCTTTCAATTTGTATTTACTTCTTTCTTGATTGAACCTCACTGCTTTACAAAACTCTTTTGTTTTAAGCTTGCTAGTTGTGCTATTGGTAAAACGGACGACGAAAGGATTGTTTTATAAAATATTTATGACTTTTTGTTTGTTCTTTTTTAAAAAATTCCTTTTCGTCAGTTTTCGCAATTCTTCTTGCCCCCAAAGATTGCTTAGGAACCCTCAACGTTATTGAAAAAACGTTAAGAAGTTAGCTAACAAATTTGTAATGATATATGAATGATAATAAGAATAGAAATAAGATGAATTCATCTGTTCGCAGCACTATTAAAATATCCCATTCATTACTTAAAGTACTAAAGAAAATTTTATTTGGCTGCAACCGAATTTTTCATACCCACCACTATTGTCAAAGTAAATTTCGGTACTATGCAATGTTGTACAACATTTGTGGTCATTTTCCGTAGTGATATTTTGTGTTGGGGATTGTAAACATTCCATGTGTTGAAATTTTCTAAAATTGAAGCAATAGCCCAGACAGGAAGAATTCCTTTATATAAGGATGCAATTTATCTTGCGCATCAGCTGACAAATTTGCAGTCGATTGAGTTCCGAAAAATAGCAAATTTACACAGGTAAAGTGATCTTCACGTAAGCAATATTTTAACATCAGTGCGAGAAATGGGAAAACTATAGTGGGAGTCGAACCACTTTTAAGTACCATACGTCACTTCCTTAAATGCAGTTTTTTGTATAACGTCTTTACGAAATAAGACTTCATATGGGGAGTAATCGAAATGTTTCAAAAACTGATGACAAGAAGACAGGACAAATAGACAGACAGACAGACAACCTTACATCAATGCAAAAAGTAAGTCTGCATTGCTCAGCATGATAAATGGTGGGTCTTTCATAAGTCTTTCTAGGTGTTGCATACGCGTCCGCACAAACTTATTATTGTTAAGAAATTCGGTTTTCTAAGATACAGCCCATATCACTGGACCGTACAATTATAATCCTTAAATGTAGGATTATTCACAATTTGTTTTTGGCAATACTTTCAACTGCTCAACTTAAATATTCTTTTTCTACTCATGCTGCCTTTCACAAACATTCTATTTGTATACATTTTTACCATCATATTATTACCTAACTTTATAGTTTTATTTTTAATTCGTTAACCTGCTTTTCTGGTACTCGTTTTCTTCGGTCGGCAACTGCATGCTGCGAATGTGCATTTAGTTTTTCCCTCTTTAGGGATTTTATTACTTAGCTGGAATGAACAGGATTTGGGATTTCCGTAACACTATGCTCCACTTAATCTTGTTCGTCCCGAACAAGGTCGTTTAGGTAGGCGGTCAGTCGGTCCAGGTATACCACTTTGAATTTAGTTCTGCCTTCGGGATGTTTTCGTATTTGATAGACCACGTCATTTATCCTTGCGATGATATTGTACTGACCCTCCAGTCACATCGCAGTTTTGGTGACATACCTTTTTTACGTAAAGGATTGTACAATAACACTAAAACAACTTCCTTAAATCCATCAGCGTTAGCCCTCAGATCGCATCTTGCTTTCATCCTGTCACTTACGATTTGCCTTCTATGTCGAACCTTTAGGGGTTTTATTACTTAGCTGGAATGAAAAGGATTTGGGATTTCCGTAACAATACATTCTCCTACCACAAATGGTGTAGAATATAAAAATCAATGAAAGAATTGAGAAAAATCACAAATTTTTGTAATTTTTAAATATATTCGTTGCGATTACGTTCTACAATTCAAATCCTTCCCAGGGCTGCTGTTAGACGAACGTATTTGATGCACCCAATTTTCGATCACCTTCTTTGATAAATGTCTCCTAATTTCAACGACAACCTTCAAATCCATTTCTAATGCATGGACTGAATCTGGTTTACAGCTATAGATGTTATCACCAAGCCATTGAGCTGAAAATGAGTGTAATGCGGGAAGACGATTTTCTTAAGGGAATCGTTATCAAGTTGAAGCATAAGAATGATTATTTCAATAAAAGCTTTCCAAAATTTCAATGGTTTACTGATTTTTTACGATGATGTTTGTTCTTGACACTTAATTTGACCAGAAACCATTGCACTTCCATTAATAGATCTTTGTATAAATTATCTATTGATGAAAATGATGAAGCAATGCAAACAATCAATCTACACAACGGTTAAATGCGACGATTTTGATCTTTCTCTACATAAAGTAACAGTTTTCTGTTTAGTATTATTGCGTCGGAAATCCTGAAACCACCAAAATTTTAACATACAACGTACGTTTTCTACTCAAATTTTATGAATTTGCGAAATTTTCAATGCGAACCTCAATTACGTCAAACTAAAAGTTAATGAAAAGGTTTTGGACTTACAGTATACTTGTAGTTAAATTTTATTTTTTTAATCTACATTTCATGAGTTATTCTCTGCTCTCTTAACCATAATATATAACTATTGTGAGAAAGTTTCCGAGCCCTCGAACTAGCGTAATCCTACACTAACTCGACCTACTCTATTCTTATTCTATCTTAATCTGTTCCTATTCTATCTATTCTATTCTCTATGTTAGTCTATTCCTATCCTATCTTAATCTATTCTTATCCTATACCTATCCTATCCTATCTTAATCTATTCTTATCCTATACCTATCCTATTTTTACCCCATGCCTATCCTATCTTATGCTATCTTACTTTCTAGCACTCCTCTCTCCCCAGCCAGAGATGGAGAACCCGTGAGTCCAAAACAAGGGAAGACTTTGGGTCCTCACACTATATATAAACTACAGGCAAGCGTGTGAGTATACTTGACTTTCGCTATAAGAAAAAGGAAAAGCACTAAGAAAATTACCTTTGCTTTTGGCACCAATTGCAAAATTTTCATTAATTTTTATTGGATTGGCTGGCATA
>NW_024003762.1:0-12875 GCF_014805625.2 Glossina fuscipes
TGGTGTGTGTGTAGTAGTGAGTTATTGAGAACATGCAATATTTTTTTTGTTGCGTCAAGCGTGCAAAAATGCATTATTAGCTATATGTTTAAAATTCACTGTAGATATATAAACCTTGACAAATGCAACCTGAAAAATGTGAAAACATGATTCTTATATTTCACACAAGTTCAATCAAAATAAATGCTATTCACCAGATCGGTTTTGTTACCGTTAGAAAAACAAACTGTTGCGGGTTATGGTTAAAACCCCACGGTTAGTGTTCCATGTTCACAACAAAAATGATGTTCTATGTTCAAGGGAAAAAAAGCCGAAAAATATAGATTTTATACAAATATACCACTTTCAATAAGCGCAAACAAGACGAAATGGAGAATATATATAAACGTAAACAAGAGGAAGTGGAGCTAAAAGTAACGACGCAACCACCACAAGAAAAGCGCAATAAAACTGTAGCAGCGACAGGAACCATCGATTTTATACAACTAAAGAAAGCGAAAAAATTTTAAATGTGGTCTTTTCCCTTATGTGTAAAGGCCGTAGGATCTATCTTCGGGGCCTGATACACAAATTTATGGGCCGAAGGAAAGTGTAGTTAGGATGGGGTGCAGAATAGCTCAGCAATATCAGCGCGTACTGCAAGTAAGTTGCCACCGTCCCTCAGTCTTCATAAAGATTACTGCACGTGTATTTCGTGTATTATGTATTTGCTAGTCTCAAAGTGAAACCCTCTCATAATTGCCGAACTAACTATCTTTGCCATGTCAGGTACGTTTACCCATTGCGACCATTGCGATCGTTTGATCGTTTTGATTTTTTTTTTAAATTTCGTGAAACAAAAGTGCCAAAAGAGTTAAATTTAAAAAAAATTATATTTTTGACAATACTTTGACGCATAGTTGGAATCTTTCGATTCGATATTTCTGAATAATTACTTCTCAGATGTTTTTGATGACCAGCAGCATGTTCAGTGCAAAATGGTCTTGGGTTTGCTAGTACGGCATTTAATGGTCAAGTATATGATGGAATATATTAGGTCGAAAATGTAAATCAAAAATCAATTCTATGACAAATGTCATTTTTCTTGATTGCCCATTGCAATCTTCTTTGCAATCGAATTTAAAGCATGAAACTGTGTAAACTTCGTTCCCCGTTGATCTGATTGTTGGTTTTTCATGAGGCACAAAGTAGCAAGTTGTATGGGAAGCAAAGCGTAATGCAAAAAACGTTTAATAAAACTTAATGTGGATCATGCCTTTTTAAATGGGGTGGTCAATATGTAACTTAAAAAAAAGCTTACCGTCGAAAAGCACCTTTAAGTTGTGCACAAATTCTATTTTATTTGTTCATTTGTTCGAGCAGCTAACTTATTTAAGTTAGCTTGAAGGATTTCGAAACTTAGTTTAAAAATTTAGTTAGCAGTGTCAAATAGTTCCCCGCCATCAGCGTACATCAAGACTTTGAATGTATTAATTACATGTAAGTGATTGTTAATATATACCACAAAAAGATGGGAGTTAAAAAGCACTCTACAGGGTCTTTTAAGAAATATGAACTGATCCATTTCAATAGGTATCAGAGGAAGGGCAACGATTAGCCTTAAAAAAGCCTTAAAAAGATTATTATGTATTGCATCGATCTGAGAAACAAGAGAGTGTAAAATTTCTTAGAGACAACGTCCACAATCTACATTGGAACATTGGCCTCCAGATAATAGAAAATTTTCTATAAAGTTAGTCTAGAAAATTTCAGTCTTCCCTCATTTATGAGTAGTTAAGGTAAATATAAGTAGAATCGCTTTTCATATCTTTCCTGGACTGACGGTTTTTCTTTTGTTCTTAAGAAATTTTAGATTTTTATTGAACCAATGAATGAAGCAATTTTCTTATTACTTATTATAAAGCAAGTAGAACAAATATCAACATTGTCGTCAGCGAAATCCAAATTGTGGCTCCATAGTAGACTTTGAAACCCTAGCTTTTTTAAAAGCTTCGGCAAGATAATTCCGCTATAATGCATTAGTAAGTGGATAACCTGAGCCCCATTACACACATTTCGGGAAATTTTGCGGATGTGAAACACAACATTGCCTTACTGCAATGCAGAGTTCGATTACATTGAAAAACGAGCCAAACAAATTAGCTCTACTTGATGGAATAGGAACCATACACCAAAAATCGACATTTTTTAAAGTTTTAACTATAAAAAAACATATTTATTCATTGCTCTTCTTACACCAAACATATTTTTCGTTTCTAGCTAGAAATCTTAAATTGTCAAAAAAAAAAAAAAAGATCGCACGAGCGTTTGCCTTTTATTGAAACATTAGGAGGCTTTAACTTAAGAAGAAAATATTACTAATGGGTTAACATACTTGTTCTTTTCGATTACCGATGTAAGTTTACGTAAAAAAAAATACTAAGAAGAAAATACATGTCGAGAAATTAATAAATTTTGAAATTATGTTTATATAAATTGAATTTACGCATAGAAAAGATGAGTACATAAAAATTAGTTTACTATTATTTCCAACACCCTCGGTCGACGTGCGCTAGAAAGGCTTCGAAATAGGTAATCCCGAATAATTTGGTTTAAAGCAGGAGTGACAAAAATGCTTTTCAACACCCAGTAATATTTACAGAGCTAAATGCAAAGACTAGAAGAACTAGGAAACAGCAAAGATTTTTAAAATAATCTGAACCGTAATAAAGACTGAAGAAAGAAGCTCAACTTACTTCTTCATTGTTCTCTTCAAGTTTAGATTATTAAAATTTTATCGAAGAGGTTATTCAAGCTATGTATATTATATTTCTATTTGTAGCTCAGCAGTTTAAAAATCGGGAAAAAGAATTGTTTTTCGTGCAAGCACGGACTAAAAGTATTTGGACTTTAATAACATCGCCTCGCAGTTCTATATAGATAACTCCGGGTCTCATAGGACTGCGTTCATCATATGCTCGAAATGGTGAAACGAATTTGTATCGTCCTTCCGTACCAATATTTTACATAAATTTGATGAAATATTTGCGGAAGCGTAAACCAATTAGAAGGACCCAATACATACACCCTTTTCTAAACGTTGAAGATCCTCTGACCAAGTCTCACAGAAAAACAGCGAATATCTTTCATTTCTTAGCACATGTCCAGAATGCATGCAGAAAATAGAGTCTCTTGCCAACCGCAGCACAAGAATTTTTTGAGCTCCGATTTCCTCTGTAAAATGCTTTAATAAAAAATTTTTCGGTTTTAAGTAATCAGGCCGCAGAATTTTTATGACAGATTAAAGAATGCCTTTTTGAGTTTTAAAGTGTATACCAGGAGGCCTCTAACATCATACTTGTACATATACACTATATTTATTGTTAATTCATATTTTTGATATTACTGGTGCCCCACTTTTAACACGGGTAATTCATACCCCGCTATATCGTCTTACATGAAGCGTTTTTATTCATTTATTTACACTACGATAGCGTATTGGATAATATAAAATAAATTAAGACGGCGTGTAGATCATTGTGTACAAATACAGAATGATGCACGCCTTTATAAAAAAGTATATAAAACTTTATTATTTTAAAAACACACATTAAAACTTCTACTTACGTAAATTTACAATTAGGAAAAGCAAAACTTCAGTACGGATATGTAGAAAATGTAAATAATGAAAAGTTCCTCTTCATTTAAGTATTTACCCTCACTCGATCAGTCTTCTTTTTATCCTAAATAACCTTACCAGTACCACCCTAATGTTTTTCATTATTGCCAAAAGAAACAATCCATACATCGGTGAAATTAATAAAGGTTCAAGATTTTCTAGCGGTAAAGAGCGGCTTGCATTTCAAAACCCAATGCAATTACAATTGTTATAATTGAATCGTTCAACTACAAACCACACAAACTTATTAAAAAATTTGCCTCAAATTCAGGAAATTAAACTTGCTTGCTAAACATTTCAATGTCCGTCTTACATCTAAATGAAGTTAATATACACTGTAGGGGATAAAGGCAATTTAACATACAAAATTTTACTTAACACAGAGATGATCGATAGATGAATAAGTAAATTATAGGCTTATAGGCTTATAGGCTTATAATCAATATGCCTTAGCAATATCTGAATTCCAAGCAATGTATAGAAAAATTATTTATAGTATATGCGCTGCACTACTTGTTTGAATAAAGCAGATTTCGTTCTTATAAAGAATCGTGCACCTAACCTAAAATTAACTACTGGCGTGAAGTTAGCCCCCTATACATAGCACACTTTTTTTTTTTTGGCTTTGCTTTTAGGCTATCTTCACACGTAATTCGTGCCTCTGTTAAGATAGATGATAATTGAACGATACTGAAAAAATAGCAAAACGATTAAAAATCTAAACAAATATCGAAATACAAGCATAAATGAAACAAGAAATAATACATAAACGTTATAAGAATTTGAAATAGAATTTTTTTGCTACTGTTTACCTTATAGTGCCTGCATGTTATTGGGAAAAGTTACGTGTTTATAAAAAATTTTAACGGATTTTGTCAAAGACAAATTTTTAATATGTCTTAAAGGACGATGTAGTGTATCTTCATTATTATTATTATTGTTAATATTATAACCCTAATTATTATTAATATTATTATTATGGTATTATTATAGTGTACATACAATACACTTTCTAAATTATAATTGCAACAAATATACATAGGCTTGGTATTGAGGCGAATATTGCATTTTTTGAGTTTAGAAAGAAAACCCGGGGAAAATAAAATCGAAATTTGATAAAAATAATCTTTTTCCATTACAAACGCTTGAACCTATCAAAAAAACTTATGCTCATTACCCTGTCCATCACCGCCAAATTCGCCCCAAATCACAAAGACACTAAATGCAAAATGTTTCCATAAAGTTGCTAATGATTTGTCCCATATACATAATGTTTTTGTTTTGTTGCTGATGAAATGTTCGATTTTATGTACATAATATTATTGCCTTTATTCAACATGTACAAAACAACCAAGGCATCCGAGAGTAAAGAACTGAAATGAGACCATTTACGACAAATATGCGTAAGCCTGCAGTACTTGTTTGCTGTTGTGGGTTTGCTTGCCTAAGCAATTAAATTCGCACGCAAAATTTTTCAACTTTTGATATATCTCTGCTTGGCTGTTTTCATTTTTGATACTTTCATGTAAATATTTTTATCAAATATTTACTTTCATGCTGGGAAGGATACGTATTGTTGCGGATGGATACTTTTAATCTAGAAAATTAAATTTTCCAAAGCGTCCTTGTTCTATTTCCCCGTCAAAAAAACCGCAGTTCGTCACAGTCCATACAAGGATCTTCGGTCAAACAAACCACTCCCCATATCGTTCACTTAAAAAAGATGATCCAATGTTGGGATCGTGCTCAATTTAGTTTTATTTAAATGACATGTTGACAGTTGGATATTGATGAAAATGTACAAATTGGATATAATTAACTTTTAATTAGCTTTTAACAAGAGTAATAACAAGAGTATGCTTAAGTATACGTACGCACAAGCGTACACGAGTGTTGCTAGCGTAATGCGAACACACTCTGGCAGAAGTCTATTGAGTAAGCGTACTATCACATAAAGATGTTCGTAATGTAGGCTAACACACATTCATCGTCCTATCTTATAAACATAAAATGTTACTATTCTAGCAAATCTAATAATTTTGCTGAGCAAATGTTGCTAGCGAAATGTCCTATTTTATATACATAAGGTTTTTACATTACATCAAATTTCGGACTTGTAAATATTTTTTGCATTTTATTGATAGCTATGTTTAACGAGCAATATAAAACAAATTTGTGGACCTACTTACTTAGAGGTATTATTATAATTTTTGTTAGTATCCCAATTGCGGAAAGAAGTTAAAAAAAGACTTATATATTTTGATAAATCTTTTAAACTCCTTATAGTAGAAGTTAATAACAGAGGCATTGAAATTAATAAAAATTCCCTACAAGTGCTAAAAAATTCGTCATTAAATTCACTGTGTAGGACTAAAAGAAAAAATCTAATAAAAAAATTGTTTATGTTTAGTATGGTTTTACCGCAAAAATTTCGATGAGATCTTAGGGAAGTTAAGGAAAAAACACTTTGACTAATGCTTCAAAAACGATATATCAACCAATATTAAAAATTCTTCCAATAAATTAACAGTTTCTCCGCCAAAACCTTCTTCAGTAAACGAAACAGTTAGTAAAAAGCTAATTTCAAGCAATGAAAACGGTCTTTGGAGCATTCGGAAAACATGGATGTAAGTAATGTGCTTCACAAATTTGTAGCAAGTTTTATATAGCAGAATCCTCAAATTAACAGGTTTTCGGTCAAAAATAGAAGAAGAAAAGTCCGTATATGTGGGAAAAAAACTGCCTGAGACAGTTGTTCACGAAAAGTTAGAAAAGGTTATTGTCGAAGAGGCTAATCTTTCTAAAAATAGTCATCAAATCTATAAAGACTGCTCTGATGCTTTTTATTTCTCCGCGCCTTTCATTGCTACTAAAGCTTTTAAAGAAAATACGGGAAAATTTAACAAAAATTATTCCTATTTTATAAAATTCTACTTGTCCGAGGCAATTGATATTTATAATAAAACAAATAAGTCAGGAAACGAAGACAAGGCGCTTTATATCAATACGAACGGCAATCTTCCGATTTTCGGTTATAAATGCTAAAGCTTTGGTAGCATTATACTTAAATGTCCTTTAGAAATCAAACACATTAAATACCAAAAAAAATAATTTTGTTCATATAAGAACTTATTGCTTAATGCTGCAGGAGAGAAAATAAAGTTTGCTTAGAACGCGATATATTCGTGACAAACAAGCCAGAGTCGGATCAGCCATTACAATGCTATTTTGCAACTAGAGGCGTTTCAAACATAACTTTTTTAAAAGCTCCTAATTGAGAGGGTATGAACGCACCCTCACACAGCTCGCGCCATATTTTTTAAAAAATGGCTATTTGAAATTATGTTGGAGGGCATTTATAGGAAAATAAGAAGAGAAATCATGAGAATGAATGATTTATCTAGCGACGATCTAAAGGATTTGAGGAAGCGATATGCAAAAAACCCAACCGAGGATGACCACTTGTTTCAATAACTTGCCGAATGGGAAACCAAATAAAGGTAGCAACTCTATCCAGCAAAGTTACTAAAGGAGGTTTAGAATGACACTTACATGTGACAGGGTCTATTATAAGGAACTTTTAAAATAGCCGGTACACACGACGCGAGTTTAATTGGTAATTAGCTAATGAAATTCCAGCAATTGTGTAAGAAAGAACGAGGTTGGCCTCTTTTCACAGCAGTTGTTACGGATTTTAGCAGGGTCCTTATCAATGCTTTACTGGAACAGGTGCAATATAAGTTCTTATTTAAATTTTTGTTAGAAAAAGCTAGAAAGGAATGAAAATAACAGAGAAACTAGTTTTTAAATTATGTTATGCCCACTTTAAAAAACATGCATGTAGTCGCATTCAAAAATTGAAAGTATCCATATTTGCCTGCGTGGACTTCTATAATTTCTGACGGCCAAAGCAATCCATTTATTCCTACTAATGGTGTCGTAGAAGGTGTATTTCCCAAAGTTAATGTAATATCGAAAGTGGAATACGATATAGGCAGGATTAAATTCGATAGATTTATCGGTGTACTTAGACTAAACAGAAAAAGCGAAACTAAGCAAGCATTTTTTAATATTCCGTCCTCTAATTCTGATATTTCAAAAAGAGGAATTGCAGTATAGTTCAGGACAACATCGATGTAAGTACTCAGGACCCGTGGAGTCATGGGGTCATGGGGTTTTCCACGCAACAGTAACTTTCTCAGTTTGAAGCGAAATAGTTTTATTTTCTTATTTAGACGCACATGAAATTCAACTAAACTAAGTTAACAGTCGAATTCAATTGATTCTCAGAAGTAAATCTTATATTAACTAATATTAAAAGCTAGTGTATAAAGTATGTGCTATTATTATTATTATTCTAAATTTAGCCAGAAAATTCTAAGACTAAAGTCTTAAAGCACTAGCATCTAACGCGCTAGCAAACCCGCGCACGGTTTTATTCAACTCATTGCAACCACATGCTCTTAACCATGCATATTGAATAAAGATGAAAGTATTATGTGTACAAAATCGAATATTTCATTTGCAACATGATTACAACATTATTGCAACATTTTTCATTTAGTGTCTTAAGTACATGGATTACCCTCTCCATGGTGGGGGAGTAAAGAAATTAGATTTTCTTTTAAAACATAAAAAATCTGCACTAAAGAAAATTCGTAAAATTCGTATGGAGAGGGCAGGTTGGGGGTGAGTTTGGTGGTGATCGACCGGGAGCATAGTAATGAAATTAAGATTTTCTTATAGGTTCCAGCATTTTTGACGACATATAAAAAATCCATAGCTCCGTAAGGTCTCTAAAAATCGTTATAACACGATTGGGACATTGTATTCTTTCATTGTTTCATAATTTCGAATGAGGTTTATTGGCAATAGCTTTATTGCTTTACGATCATAATTAGCGGCTTACTTCGTTTTATATGTGCACGCTTGCTAATATTGTTCAATTTTAACATTTTTTTTACTTGTTTGTTTTCTATTTCACGGTAAATCGTAGCTTAAGAAAGACATGCTAGCGAAGCCGCGACCCTTAAAAATGGAAGCTCTCTTGTTGGGCTGTCTTCACTTCAGTTATTTACTTAAATTTTCCATGGGTAAATACGATTTTTGGAGTTTTTCTTTAGGGAGTTTGTGCGCGTTTTTCGCGATGTATTTTTATTTTTTTTTATTTTTCTAGCGTATAAATGTGTTATTGACCGGCTTGGATTTCTGCACTGATGTTACCGTTTTTGTCCTCTGCTGGCTGAAATTTCTGAAGATATAAAAGTTTCAACGAAATGTAATTGTTGTTACGAACTTTTTCGCCATTTTAGACTTTAATTTAGAAAGAGGAATTAGATCTAAAACGCGTCCTAAATAGCCCAATTTTTGGAACTAAAAGTTTCAAAAAATCCAATTTGTGCTTTCAGGTAGATTCAATTGATTTATTAATGAAAAAATTAAATGAAATAATGACTTAGCCTTTCTGGAATGCAATCACGCTAAAAACTGAAGTAATTGGGCAAATGTCCAGAAATACGTGTAAATCGCATCGTAGCGGAATTATCCCATCGCTCTGAATCTAACAAAAGCATTTGACAGACTCCCATACAATAACCCTAATAACATATTGTATGACAAATTCTAGTTTTCTCGAACTGCTTGTAAACTCATGTGGTTGAAAATTTCGGATAGTAAAGAGTTTGCTTTGTTGAATGGGTTTGATGAATGGCGATGTTGGCCCCCAGCTCTTTAAGCTCTTAGTAAATGATTTAGGGGTTGGTAAGGATTGCCCTTTTCTGCATATGTAGATGGCATCTTTTTACTGTATGCAAATACTAAAAATAATATTCATTCGTTGGAAAGCACTTTTAACGAGTCTATAGTAATAGCTAACGCTTCGATTACAGACAATATACTTTGCAGTAACCCTAGTAAGACAAAAGCCTTATTCTTCATATTTCTTCGTGTTGGGTCATTCAATCTCATTATAAAAATGTCTGGGTATTCCATTGATTTAAAAAATTTGCTTACTTGGTGCCCATCCAATTTCAGAACAAAACATTTAAGAAACTTCAAAAACCACCATTGCTTAAGATGAATTTACTTATAAGTCAATACCACATTCGTTTACATAAATCGGACAATATTGATTTGTTCGTCACTAAAGTGCCGCATTTGATAATGAACTTTGTATGGTCTCTGTCATAGCGTTACTATGTTCAAACAATCGAATCTGTTTAGAAGCGGTTTTTTGTTTTCCATGGTAAAGAACTTTTTTTTATGAAGAGAGATTATTAGTTACAGCTATTTTATTTTAAGTCAATCCTTGTAACCTGTAACTGGCAGTACTAAATCGTCAAATTTATTAACTGCCGCCAACTTTCTTAACAGTTGTTCGAACAACATTCTTTCACTGGACTTAGTCGTTCTAAATTTTATTTGGAAATTGGATGCGTTTAATTTAATCTCTGTATCGAATTCTTTTTACACTCATGTCATGTCAGCGCATTAATAATGCAAACAAAGCCTCTGAATTTTTTGGTTTGTATTTCGAAAATTATTTAAATCGTTGCTATATGATTTTTACATAACTTTTTGAGATATAAATCATAGTTCGTTTCTTTTTTCAGTTGTATCCCTAAATTTGCCGTCGAACACCTCGTGCAAACAATCTAAATCTTATCAGTTAATCTTATGTTCAGCTGTGTATTGTCCACCCAAAATGATAAATTGGTGTTGATAATAATACGCTTTGAGAAAAATATACATTTCTCTAAATTGACTCGATTTGAAATTTGCTTGCACATTTAACAAAAATTACTTTAAAATTGGCCGTAGAATCTACAGTTTTATGGCATCTTTGGAAGGTAAGTTAGTTCAAAAGGAGAAGTTAGTTCAAAAAAGAATCTTTGAAATATACAGTTTTACATGTGAGATCACGGAGTTTAAAAACAAAACTTTACGTTACCTTACGAAAGTGCACGATTATAGTTTAGTACATTCTACTCTTTCAATAATAGGAAAAGGCAGCCAAGTAAGGTAGACGACAGTTTCATTTCTTTTTCGCCTTACCTCAAAGTTACCAAAGGGGTTATGTTGGTGAGAATACCGGCGATGAATCCAAAACTAATCTGGACTCTGACGGAATTTGGATAAAATCGAATATCTACAAAGAGATTTATTTCATATATTGTTGGGTATGCCTTCAAAAAGTGAAGTCATTTTGAATTAAGCGCGATTATTATTTGCCTAATCTCCATGTATATAGCTACAAGGCGCTCAACAAAATAACATATATGCACGATTGTATAAAGATTCAATTTTTTATATAATAATACTTTTGAATGAATTTCTATTCCATTCTCACCTGCTACTCCAGCAAATAAATTGCATTGATCAAGCGTGAAGTTAAATTAACAGCGGAAGGTAGCAGTGTTTATTATTTATGGAAAATTTACGCTTATGTGATTGCGATAAACCTGATGGACCAGCTACGGACAAAGGTAAAAAAAGCAAAGCTTTACAAAAAGTTTAGATCCGAGTATGCAAAACTATCCTCTTTTCGCGTGATTTACGAATTTCGGAAGTGTTTATTTCGCCTAACAATGTTTCCTCGTTGCGCAAAGAGAGTAATAAAGGTGATAATATTATTCGGTGCAGTTATATTGATGTCGGAAAATTAAAAAAATCTTTTAAATAATGAGAGTTTGGAAAATTTTTTTTGAAATATTAAAATCTTAAATCTTCGTTGTCTGTTTGACAGTAATCGTTCCAATGCTAATAATAAATACAGTAAAAGTTCTTTATTCGCGGGGTATATGTTCCATAAATATGCCAAGAATACAGAAACGAATACGAAGTGGCAATTTATATGAGATTATAGGGGATACGTTCCTAGATGACAAAATAAGAAAAAGCGGATATATAAAAAAACAATTTAATTGAAGTTTTTGAACATTTTGATTCATTATCTTAAGGCTTAGGCAATGGTTTGAAGAATTTTGTAAGTTTCTCTTGCTTGGCAGTTTTTAAAAGCTCCTTCAATTCGGACTGATACGCAGCAGTCGCATTAGCAATTTGCCTCTTAAAAATAAGAATTCGTTCCATAGATGGATCAATGCTCATAAAGAAATCGCGAAGCTCATTTGCCATTCTTAAGCCTTCGCTAAGACTTTTCAAATTAAATGTCACGTTTCCAGTGCTTGTTGAAGCCTCTTCTTCAATGGGCTGTAATATTTTCTCCAAGTCGGTTTCAGTCAAATCTTCAACGTGCGATTCAAGCAATTTCTGAATGTCACTTGATTCTATCTGTTCGAACCCATCTCACGATACGTTTTACTATGTCAAATTTCTTCCTGCAGTCCATAACATTCATATCAGGATTACATTCCATATTATCCAATATGAATTTGAAGGTTCGTCTAATATAATAGAAGTTAAAGGCCTGGATTAATCCCCTAATAAAGAAATTTGTAGCCGCGAATATAGGAATTTGGCAGCATTTTTTTAATCCGCGAATAGTGAAAACGAGAAAGAAGGAAGCGCGAAAGAAGAGCTTTTAATGTATACAGCCAAACTCAGGGGTCTTTAGGCTAATTGAAATGTGGAACGTGCTTTATGTTTAACGATAACTGATTATCACGGTTCGTGCCTATTTCTCCAAAGAAAGCTTCTTTGCTTGATTTTTGGTCATACCATTAATATGCTCGTTGACTAGCTTGTTTTGTCGTTGTAAATTAGCCTAAGAGCGTATGCAATTTGAAAAGCCGCGAATTACTTTCTTGATGTCCTTTTGTCGTGATCCCCGTTCAGTAGTGCTTTGAAAGCAAAATAACTTACCAAAAATTTTCAACCACAAGTGTCTTAGTGGTGGTTGGAGGTTAAAGACACACTTTGCGAATACCACTTGGGGATATTCGAAAACTTGTTCTCCATCTTTCTAAAAGAAGGAGTCGACAGTCTTGGTTGTTAGTGCTCTTAGTACTTTTTAGGCCTAGAATTTATTTCTTTGGCCTAAATAAAGTCTAATAATCAGACATCGGCAACTCTGTTCAAGCGCTGTGGTCACATTTTTCTCTTTGTGGAAAAATTTTTGCAATTTAATTTCTTTATTGCGTTATACACTTTTAAAAGTTCTCAAACTTATTATAATCTATTGAACTTTCTGAGTGTTCATCGCGGATATCGTACGTGTTTTCCTTTAAATACGTTTAAAAAAAAAAAAAAAAAAAAAAAA
>NW_024003762.1:12975-16024 GCF_014805625.2 Glossina fuscipes
ATCTATTAAGTGATACATCCCCCCAAAGAAAAAAAGTAAAAATTCGGATTTTCCGTTGTTGCCAATCACCGATATAACGCCTATTGATAAAAAATATATTGTTATTTCTTCAACCGATGCTCGAATAACAATTTCCCAAATTAGCCCGTTTGCTATAAAAAAAGCTCTAGATAGCATTACAACATACATCGACTCCATCTCGATTCTACGCGATGGGAATTTACTGGTCCTCGCTGGGAACCCGCGCGCAACCGAAAAGCTCATAAAGGCCAAATCTTTAGCTAATCTATGTGCTATTTCAGCTAAACTACATGAGAAACTTAACTCGGTTCGGGGCGTAATTTACGCCCCTTGCTTAAAGCATGTGCCGGAAGATGAAATTGTTCGCGAAATGGGCAATCAAGGAGTGACTGAAATATATAAATTCACCAAACTAAATGATGACGGAAAAACACGCTCTCCTACAGGAAGGATTATTTTAACTTTTGATCGCTACCGATTACCGCGAACAGTTGATGTGGCGTGGTATAAATGTAAAGTAGAACTATACATCCCAAATCCTATGAGGTGTAAAAATTGCCAACGCCTGAGTCATACGGCAA
Organism: Glossina fuscipes; assembly: GCF_014805625.2. Taxonomy (NCBI): domain Eukaryota; kingdom Metazoa; phylum Arthropoda; class Insecta; order Diptera; family Glossinidae; genus Glossina; species Glossina fuscipes. The sequence goes on from NW_024003762.1 coordinate 13,578, forward strand.
AAAGATGCACTAATGCTGCATCTTGTGCTAACTGTGGTCATCCTCCACATACTGAAAGCTGTACCCGTAGTTTCTGCATAAATTGCAATGATCAACACTCAGCGTTAGACAAACAATGCCCACGTTTTGCACAGATGCGCGAAATATTAAAAATCAAAACAGAAAATTACTGTAGCATGGGCGAAGCGCGACGCACATACCGGGAAAGAAATCCATCTGTAGCCCATGGAATTGGCAAAAGTAATACCTATGCTGCTGTTGCCTCGCAAATCGAGCCTAGTAAGACTTTAACTGCAACTGCTTCCAATGAAAAACCTGTTCCACCATTAACCAAAAATTATATTGCGAAACCAGTTACATCACTTGCCAAAGATAATATTGAAAAAACCAAAGCAACTGCAAATATTGAAAAAATTAAAACAACAACACATATGCTAAAATCTAATATACCAAATTCTCCAGAATCTTCAGCTCTCAACTTTACTCAACAAATCACAAGTGGTAATGAATCCATTCTTTCATCCATTAATCAACCTTCAAAAACCAAAGCAACTGCAAATATTGAAAAAACTAAAACAACAATACATATGCTAAAATCTAATATACCAAATTCTCCAGAATCTCCAGCTATCAACTTTATTCAACAAATCACAAGTGGTAATGAACCCATTCTTTCATCCATTAATCAACCTTCAATTTCAAATTATTCACGTGCGCCAACCCGTTGCGCTTCAAATGTACCAAATCACCTAAATACAGATTATTCTGCTGGTAAGAATAAATCATTCACGAAAAATTCCTATAGCGACCTTCTCGACGGAGACGCTGACATGTCAACTTAACTCTCCCTCCACTCTGCTTACATGTCATTACAATTAAATAAAGTTTTTAAAATTCTACAATGGAACATTAAGGGACTTATTAATAATTTTGATGAACTCCGTACACTCATAAGTGATTTTAATCCAACCTTTTTATCGCTTCAAGAAACCCATTGTAGAAGCTCTTTTAATCCTATTCCACCCAAATCATATACTGGATACTTCACGAATGCTGATCAAAAATCATATTCCAAACAAGGTGTAGGTGTTTTTATAAAATCAAGTATACCTCACAAACGCATAAATTTAAAATCAAATATACAAGCCATAGCGACACAAATAATGTTAAATATAAAATTTACAGTGCTTTCGCTCTATATTCCACCTTCGCAATCGTTGTCTCAGCAAGAACTCTACAGTTTATTCTCCGTACTTTCCCCCCCATTAATTATATTCGGCGTTTTCAACAGCTGGAATACCATCTGGGGCTCAACTGTGAACAACACTCGCGGTACTGTTTTAGAAAAGGCCTTTTTTCAAAGCAACCTTTGCGTTTTAAATGATGGAAAACCAACGCACTCCTCAACTCATCATACTTTTTCACATATTGATTTAACATGTTGCTCTCCATCACTTCTTCCTTTGGTGTCCTGGTCTATTTCTGATGATCTACATAATAGTGATCACTTTCCAATCATAATCGATCTTAAACTTTCAACGTCCTCTGCTACTCCAGCAAAACAGGCCAAATTCCTCCTAGATAAAGCGGATTGGATCAATTACTCCAAACAGGTGGAGTCATTTTTGAATTCAAAGCCATTTAACGGAAACTGCAACCATGATGCTGCTATTATGTCTAAAGCGATTCGCACGGCTGCTCATCTTTCTATTCCTCAATCCAACACCTCTTTTAAACGAGCTAGGGTTCCTTGGTGGAACAACACCCTTTCGTTTCCGCTTTAAGAGATATCCTGATCAGGATCATTTATTATTATACAAAAAGGCCAATGCTCTATTCAGGAAGGAACTAAGAAAATCAAAGGCACTTAGTTTCGAACTTTTCTCGAGACGAATTCACAGAAATACATCAATGAAAGTTGTCTGGAACAAAATCAGCAGACTTAATGGAACTTCAAATCTGACCGAAATCTCTGCCATCTGCACTCCCAATGGAACTTTAACTGACGCAAATGAGATTTCTAATTACTTTGGAAAAGTGTGGTGCGAATACTCCTCTGACAGCAACTTCTCCAGTGCTTTCATTGAAAATAAAAGGACTCCAATATCTCCTCCAAATAATATCGATAGATGTGCCATGTTCCTGGAAAATTGCGTATCTACCTCATAACTTGGAAGTTGTCTCTCCAATTTGAAGGGGAAGACACCTGGTCTAGACCGCATCTCATACCAAATGATCAGTGCTATGTCTAAGTCTAGTAAAAATAAATTACTGGACCTATATAATACGGTATTTATGACTGGCCATATACCCTACATGTGGAAACTGGCAACAGTTGTTCCAATTCCAAAGTCAAAAAATGTCTCCATCGCATCAGATTATCGCCCAATTTCTCTTTTACCTTGCCTCTCTAAGGTATTAGAGAAGATTATGGCATCTAGATTATC
>NW_024003763.1:0-1530 GCF_014805625.2 Glossina fuscipes
AAAGGATTAATCCGCTAATAAAGAAATTTGTAGTCGCGAATATGGGAATTGGGCAGCATTTTTTTAATTCGCGAATAGTGAAAACGAGAAAGAAGGAGGCGCGAAAAAGAGCTTTTACTGTATACAGGCAACCTCAGTATATCTTTACGCTAATTGAAATGTGGAACGTGCTTTATGTGGAACGATAACTGATTATCAGGTTTCGTGCCTATTTCCACAAAGAAAGCTTTTTTGGTTGATTTATGGTCATACTATTAATACGCTTGTTGACTAGCTTACTTTGTCGTCGTAAATTAGCCTAAGAGCGTATGCAATATGAAAAGCCGCGGATTACTTTCTTGATGTCCTTTCGTCGTGATCGCCGATCAGTAGTGCTTTGAAAGCAAAATCACTTACCAAAAATTTTCAACCAAAAGTGTCTTAGTGGTGGTTGGAGATTAAAGACACACTTTGCAAATACCACTTGGGGATATTCGAAAACTTGTTCTTCATCTTTGAAAAAAGAAGGAGTCGACAGTCTTGGTTGTTAGTGCTCTCAGTACTTTTTAGGCCTACAATTTGTTTCTTTGGCCTAAATAAAATCTAATAATAACAACAATAGTGGTAGTTGATTATCTCAAAAAGATCTCTGTTACAGATGCTAATTATGGCGGTTAATAAATTTTAGGTTATATACAGGTTTCTCTATCTGAACGAATAAACGTTTTCCAGACGTTACTTTGAATTCAAATATCGCTAAGGTATATTTATTATTTGTCTATAATCTTTCTATCCATTCTCGAATAATTTTTGTGTTTGTGCACTAACAAGAGATACAGATGAACTTTATATGGCACCTAATTTTTATACTTCACGGCATATATTAAGTTTGTTGGGATACTTGAAGATTATTAAAATGTTCAACAAGCAAATCATATCTGCTGAATTTGAACCACTCTATTTCAGGTTTTGAACACCCTCCAATGTAATAGCTTTGATAAAAAAATTGGCTTTAGATGAAAGCATGAACAACAATTTTTGATATACTATCACAGAAATAAAAGAATACGAAAATATAATTAATGTGTAATTATAAATATATTTTTTAAATGTTTGTTCTACATTTCTAATTATGCGCACGATAGAGAGATATTACAGTATCAATTATTGCATAGTTACCTAAAGTGCAAAATTTCGTAACTCTAGATCATAAATAAAGGCTACGCTTGTGGAAAAATTTATCAGTAAATTTTTGCCATTTAAAGGCAACACAATGTTTCGTTTGAACGGTTTATTTATAATAGTTGGAATTACGTTGGGTTTTCAAGTGCAAGCTGCTCTCTACCGATTCCTACCAGAATATTCTGAAATATTCGTTGATTGCACTGATAAGCCAGGAACTTTCGGTATGGATTTTAGATAGTAGTGAATGGATTGTTTCTTATGACGATGAAGGAATAAATTTCGACGGAATTGGTAAAATTCTTTGGGATATAAAGACGACTGATCGAGTGACGGTAAATATTTAAATAAAAAACAAATTTTCTTCAG
>NW_024003764.1:0-8527 GCF_014805625.2 Glossina fuscipes
ATTTTGTCATACATGGTGGAGAAATTCCTTGGATTTTTTCCAATAGCATACGGTTTTAATTAAATTAAGAGCAGATGGCCTTTAACAGTAATCGTTTTAGCAGATTTTACACATACCTATACATTTTTGCGACTTACACCTAAAAAGTCCACTCTTCAATCGCAGCTTCGGTCGGGCAAAGACAACATGCTGTCGCCGAATATTCTTTATTTGGCATAAAACTCCACGTCTACAATGATGGAAAAATTATTTTTGCGTTAAAATATATGTTGGTACTACGCCTGCCTATTGTTATCAGCGGTCAAAGCTATAAAAGAAACATCAACTTCACGCCTTGTATGGCTCCGACGTTTGTTGTTATCCATCTGCTTCTCAAATAATCATTTCATACAAGCACTTGAAAACCTAAGATTGAACTTAGTCGATGTAAAATACACTTTGTAACAGGGACTGTATTGGGAGTGAAAAAAAAGGAGAGAAAAGGAAAGGTTTGGCAACCTTGGAAAAAAGCGGCAAGCGGCGCGTAGGAATAAAGAAAAGAAAAAAACTTGGGGAACTCTGAAAAGAAAAAAAAAGGTTCTGGATAATGGCGTAGAGTGGTTCTCTTTGATTTTACTTTTTGTGGATTTTTAGCATAATTTTTAAAGGATATCTTTGAGAGTGTTCTTAAGATATTATAAAAATATTGAAAGGGAGAAATTTCACTTTCGTGCCATCTATATAACGATGGAATTATTCCAACCAATCTGATGAATTCTTGCCAAAAATGGCATGTGATAAAATCTTTGTGACTGTGGTGCATAACAACAACAAAACCTACAAATCACTTTTAGTCGCCTTTTACTTTCGAAATTATAAAAATATATAAAGGGAGAAACTCCACTTCCGTGCAATCGATATATCAATGGAATCATTCCAAATATTTTAATGAATTCTTGCCGAAAGTGGCGCGTGCATAAAGACTTGTGACTCTGTGGTAAAACAACAACAAAATCTGCAAATCATTTGTGGTTACGTTATGATCGTTTTGGTTCTACCTTAACACGTTTTTTTGAGAAGAAGAAAAAAGGTGGCGCTCTGCGAATTCTTCTAGCGTGCCAATTCTTTGTTCGTTGGGAGAGTTTAAAATAAACCTAGTTTTGTGGTGCCATCGTGATTTAACGAAAGGATAACTATTGTGTTGAGTCGTTCAAGGAAACGATAACCGCATTTCCCACATCTTTAATAATGAAAAAGGGCCCGAAGCAAAAAGGGAAAAAAATATAAGAAGGAAGGAAAGTTAAATCGTGCGGCGTAACGCCCGGGGCACACCGTCTCTATGAGGGAAGCAAACCTTGGCTTAACCTACGTCTATTAGTACCTTATTATTAATTCTACTTTTTTCACAATAATTCCAGCACTTATAATTACTTAAACCACCTTTCAGCTGCAGCGATGCCCATCGGCGTGGTTGGCGGTTTCAGTAAGTCGTTTATTAAAATTAACTATTAAGCCAGAGCGTAAATTTTGTATCGGTAATATTATACTAATTCGGAATAAGATAGTGATAAGCGTGGATACTAACTATTCTTCCTTTCTTTTGAAATTTGTAAATTATACTTATGGAATTAAAACTGTGGATAACATTCACTGGAAGGGAGAGTAAAGAAATGCGTTGTTATTAAAGGTAACAGTACTGGTAAGACTTCTGGCGGGAGGCGAAGAGGCGAGTTAGAGGCTAGGTGGCCAGGCCATGGGTTGGATTGGTTTAAAGCTTTTTTTACCAGATTTCACAATAAGCATGTTTTTACTCTAAAATAAGAAAATATCGTAGCGAGGCAAGTGCCTAACACGTGCCTGTATATCCGATACTTGGACACCCCCCATCCGTCGAGCCAGGCCGGAAAACATGCGAAAAATGATGAGAACCAGACGACAACATCCGTGTTTAGGTAGAGTTTGCAAAACGTTACAACTTGAATTACAATTTTTAAAACCACCAGGGCATATAAACAACCTGCTCACTAAAAAGTTTATTTAGTTAATTTAAATGCTACTGACTTCAGAAAAAAAAAAGGCAAATGAGTGTGCAGAAAGTGTTTGCGGAAGTTGTCTATATGTTAATGTTTATGAAAACCTAATGGTGCAATGAACGTCTCCTCCAGCCTTTCATAAGATTACTTCGTCACCTTTCACTCTATGTCTCATGTAATAATAACTTGATGTAAATCAAATAAGGATTTAATGTTCAAAAGGCTTGTTACTCAAAATTTAAAAAATTTCTACACCTAAAGACAAAAAACGCTTTAATATAATCGTATCTACCTGTAGACATATGCGAACATAAATTCATACATCATTACACGAAATATCAATAGATTGATTAAGCTGTAAAACAGCATTTACTGCAACTAAGTGGTCGTCTTCATCATTTGCATCTTTAGCATCTTTAGGCCAACGCGCACAACGTGTACAACAGCCGTGAAGTCTGGCCGAACGTTTGTCTGCATTACTATAAACGCTAAAGACTTTACATACAAATAACTATGTTTTGCATATATATGTACAAACATGCTTACATTTGTCTCTTTCATATGTACAACTCGACAACACGTTGTACTAACAAATAATGATTTTTTGTTTTTTTTTGGGAAATTTCTTCCTTCAATGCGAGTTTATACCTATTTCCACACTTGTGGTTATATGTAACTCTTGTAGAAATCTGTGCTCGCTTTTTTGATGACGAGTTGTGATCATCTCAGATAAGATTAAAATCAACAATTTCATTACAGTATTTTTCTCTCTGACAATTTGTTTTTCTTTCGTTTTCCTTTACTGCAGAGCCAAGAGTTTCTATACTAATGTCTTTACACGTAACCGTGAAGTATTTATTTAGTCGATTTTGGAATGTGTGTCTGTGTAGAAACGTTGAAAAATATCTATTGATTTATTTATTTATTTGGTTAGATTGCGAAGAAAATTTTACAACTGTATCACGTTCATTACCATCACCGTCAACAACACCACCCGTTGGGTTTGTTGATCTATCTTCGCCAAGATATACTTATTACATTTGATTAATACGCTGTAAGTGTACAAAGCTTCAACATGATTTTCGAAAAATATTTTTATATAAACTTTTGACAATAAGTTTCCTACAAATTGTGCTTGCCCTGGCAAGGCATACTCATGCTGCGGAATGACTTGTGATTATAAACTTGTTGTATAAACAGTTTTATAATTTGCTTACTATTGTTATCGATAGAAATGTTTGTACAACGAGCTGTAAAGCCCTTAAGGTAATCCATAAGTGTCGTATGCCTTACGTGAATGGTTGGAAAATAGTTGCCAGAGAGATGTAATGTTTATAAGTCATTTCGATTAATTAACGGGGTATCATAAATTTCGTGCGAAAACTACTTCAGTTGCTGCCGAAGGCAGCAGAAACTTTTCAAGAAGAAGTGAAACGGACGCCGCAAATAGTCCCGTCTAACTAATGTATAAGAGGCGAGAATGAGATGAAAAAGGAGGGTAGAACCATAGCTCACCTGCCAATGCATTGGAAAAAGATCCAAATTTTGATGTATGAGATCCCGTAGATTTTAGATAAGAAGAGAAATAGAGGCTAAAATTTTTTATGGGTTGCAAACAAGCGAAAATGTGTAGCTGGCTATTTCGCAGCATGTTCCATTTGATTTTAATTATTTTATTAACAGTATTTAAGGTAAATGTTCGGAGTTGCCGTGGAGTCTTATGCATGCATCCACATGTCAATTTTTTCTCATATATAAAACATAAAGCCGTAGATTGCGCGCTGTTGAAAGGCACATGGAGGTCGTATATGCAGCTGCAGTGTATTTGCTGCTCTTTTGCTAAGCTTAGTATTGATTCTATGCCGTTTCAGGCGACTACTAAAAATAGGAGATTACTATGTATGCTAAGGAAAAAGACAGCGATGTATTAACAAGCCAACTTCCGTTTCCTCAAATTAAAAGGAGATTGGTGAGAGTGCGGGCGAGAGGGACTTAAGGGGAAAGTCTTCAATGTTATCTCTCGCTGCATGGCGTTCTTAAGTTTCTTAATTGCATCGTAAGTAAGTTAATCTAAATTGTTATCATTCTAAAGATGTCGTTCTCTTGGTCGGGATCGCTGTCAGTCTGGTCAGTACAGCTTACTTACAATAGCAAGCTCTTAAAGAGGAACACAAAGAAGCCCTTAACCACGTCCTACACGAAAATCAAAACACGAAATTCATAAACCTTCATGGGACGTGTGCTTGGCCTGGGCTGTATTCTTTAAAACCAATATTCACTTGATTGTGAATTAAAGTGTGCTAAGACGCGTTATCATTGAGAACCACATATACAATCGCGACTAAATTTGCTTCCATACCTGCGTAGGCTGTTTGTCATAGGAAATTTCTAGTCAGTTGCTTTGTGCTCTCGCTTGTGTATGTATTTTTTGTGCTGTATGAACTTGTTGTTTAGGGCATTGGCAGGTAAAATTATAATAAAATTGCATGCAATACGTTGTGTTGGTTATTTTCATAATAAATAGTAATTGACAGTATGACGGCTATAAAATGCTATGATATGCGCCGATTCCGGGCATAAGTTGCACGTTAATGAACTGACATCAACACCAACACGTCGGCATTGGAGCCAACAGCAGGGAAAGATATATTGGGGACTGATAGTCGAGAATTTATGTGTGACGGTTTCGTGAACGTATCTAACGAGGAAAAATTTACAGGCAATTAATTCTATTAACATAAACACATAGAGTGCGAAGAATTTCTTCATACACTTTTTAGAAGCTTGAACTTGTGCCTTCTCTTCTGGAGTTTTGCTTTTCTTTTCCGGCAGATATACATTTCCAATAATCGACACTTAGTGAGTTAACCCAGTTAAGTTTCCTCACTCTTTTCATCTCCTTTCAACCCAGACAATTCTAACCTCTCTACTAACACTGAGCACTTATGTAGGTCAAAGCTAATGTATATGATCGCCTTGCTAGCACAAATAGTAGTAAAGGAAGCCGCAAGAACGGTAAACATGTTACCGCCCGCTACTAAACCAACTCTGCCCTTTAGCAATTCACCCTCCTCTTCCTACTACTACGTAAATAATATGTTGCGGTTGTAAATAAAACGAAAAAGCTATGAAAGAATTCCACATAAGGTCTATAGAAGAGCAAAAAAAATAAAAAAAATTATGATTTTGAAATCCAAACAAAGTTATGTTACCTCAGATGTGTATTATTGTTGTAAATAGCTGTAAGACTATCTCCACTAACTTTTCTCGGTTAAAAAAGCGTAGAAACGGATTCCAACCACACAGCTACTGCTGCTGCTGACAATAAAGCTGTCGGCATTTTTTCAGATACTACTTGTCTGGCTCCGACTATTGTTGTCGTTTTCATCGTTCAGCATTACATAAAGCATTTGCTAAGAAAGAAATTGCAAAGTAACAACAACCCGAAGTAAATGTTTGTCTTTAGCTATTAAAGCGTAACGCGTATAAATTTACATAAAAACAAACAAGTAAACGTTCAAAGACAAACTGATAGAGATGATCTGTTTCTTTTTCTCCTGTTTTTTGCTCTTACCCCAAAATTCGCACGATGTCAAGAAAAGCAACAATCACTAGAGACATGTGAATAAATGAACTTTTGCGCAATTTTAAGCGTATCTTAAGTTTCTGATATTAACGCGCGAAACTGTCGCAAAAGTGGAGAAAATGATAGTGAATACTCTCTTAAGACATTTTTCGGGGCCAAAAACATTCGTCACGAAGTTATGCGATCGACCTTGTGACGCAACAATTGTGAGCATTGTGGGGGCTACGCTCTACAATTTCTATGGCATAGATATGAAAAATACGCTTTGCACCTATTTTTCTGTCCACCACACCATAAATATGCATATACATAAATGTATATGCGTCGTATATATATAAGTATGTGAAGGGGGTCTATGTCGGACTACTTTTCCTGTCTTCCCCACAAGGGGTCAGTACTTCACGTGGGAACGGAATTGCGTTAATATTCGTTTTTTGTCGTAATTCTTCATATATAAACAACTTAAACTATAGGAAGTGAAATCCAAGGTCCGCCTATGTGACATAAGGGTGGCCAAAAAGAGCAAATACAAACGAACTAGGCAGGGTAACAAGAAAAAAAACTTCTTAAGAGGGGGGTTGAGTTTGGGAATTCGTTGGCGAGATGATGATGATCGGGAAGTCCAGTAAAATTCGGAAATAGAGATTTTAGAAAAAAAATGCTTAATGCGCGGTCAGCACAAAGCCAGGTATAAATAAATAAAAGCAGCACCAACTCCATCCGTTACAGCTTATATATAGATATGTACGTATTGTTGTCTATATTTGTAACGGTACGCGATGAAGTGAAAAGGGAGCAAGAACAATTAAACAGCAAAACAGATATTCTGGAAATAACTGTGGTCTTCCATTCTATTATTTGTGCTAATTGTAGGGGTCGGTTTGCTTTCCGGTTGTTGAGCTATCGTAGGATACGGTCGCATTTTGGATTGATGGTACTCGATTCCTTTCGTATCGGGTTAGGCTACACGTTTGTTACGCTTACAACAGAATAATTTTCATATTATCGATGTATTTATAGCTTAGAAAGGGAAGAAAAGCAAATAAGTAAAGAAACCAAACGAAAAAGTGGAACAAGAAATTGGTGGAAAAATTACAACTTATATAAGGTAAAGTTTAATGAGTTGATTATACCATTTATTTACTACTATCTTTTTATTATTTATTGTTAATATTATTTGATGGCTAACTTGGTGGTGTGCATCTTTTGGCCTGAATTCTGATGTCTCTTCCTCGTCTGACTGTATATCGACCAAAAAGGGACCCAAGATCACATATACAAAATACTTACCAGGCTTTTAAAAATCGTACATTTCACTTTCTATCGTTCACACAAATTTTTAGTTTGATCCCACGTTCATTTAAATTTTATTTCATTTTATTATTTTTGCGGACATTTTAGAATTTCTGCTGTATCGCAGCCGTGTTATGGCAATTTTTTATTTTTTCCTTTAAACTAAAGTAACATATGGAACAGCATAAGTAATCCTTAGATATAACGAAACACATAAACGAAAAAAACGTGTACAGTCTTGTATCGAAACCGCGTTATCCGGGGGGCATTTATATATGAAACTTACATTCCCTTCTATTCACCGGAATAATCAATAACTTCTTTCAGCCTATTCTTTCTGCTAATAGTCGCTTTGATAAAAATGTGAAACGTAACAATTATATTTACTGTACTTTTCAGAGCGTTATGGGCCCAAGCCTTTAATCGAAAGTTTAGCATTTTCAAAAGTTAAGGCAATGTACACAGATGGATCCCAAAATTGATCGAAAACTGTTATGCCATATTGAAGTTTTTGATGATTGTTATGTTGGAATACTAAAGTCACAAAAGAAGCATACCGTTGCTGTGGAGCAATTTGTCTACTTTCACTTTTTTAGAAATAAAAATCTTATCCTTATACGGGGATAAAAGCTCGGACAGTTGACGGACAAACAAGAGAATAAGGACACTTTACACTCTAACTTTACAAAATTTTAAACCTAAAAATCATTCTGTGTTAGCAGCGGCAAATGTTTACTGCTTTGAGGTGATTTAGAATGTTGATGAGAACTCATTCTATTATATAACAATTAGGCAAGTTATATTGGGCTGGGACCAAATCTCGCACACTCATCAGCATTAAAATCTTAAGCGCCCCATGCTTTTCTTTATGAGCAAAAAAAAAAAAGGAATGGGATGAAACTTATCTTTCAACTTTTAGTTCAATAAAGGTACCCTCAAGAAAACATTAATCCACCATGTCGTAATGTCTTCTGTAATTTATTAACAAGCTTAGCACATCGCACTCTATTCTCCACGTCCTTTCAGTTGACACCCATATCGACGGTCTAGTTCAGGAAAAATGACTTCATCGTCTCCACCACTTTTATTTTAGAATTAACGCATATCTTAATTTGGGCTTAATATACAGAATAATTTTAAACATTCTGTCTCGTTTATGTTACGATTAATGAACGCAAAAAGCCAAAAAACCAAGAAAAAAGGAAATTTAATCACTTACAGGATTGTGTGAAAACAATCAGTTTTATTTTTTATTTATGTTTTTTTTTTTTATTTTACCCATTTATACATGAAATTCAACTAAAGAAAATTACAGTCGAATTCAGTGCATCTTAATAGAAAATTTTATATTAATTGTTTTTAAAACTAGTCTACAATAAAAATGAGAACAAAAAGAAGAATAATAACAAAGTAAGTTTAAAAATAAATTAAAAAGTTACAAATAATAATTCATGTGTAAATAAATAAAAAGAGAGAAAAAAAGGAAAAAAGAAAAAAAGCATGTACACAGCTAACACAGAAGCAGACCCGCAACAAATGCATATCCAGGTTGCAAGTGAATCCCTAAACTTTCGCAAACATGCATAAGCCTGGCAACCAACACGTTAACAACACACTATTGTTTTAAATAAAAAAT
>NW_024003765.1:0-1042 GCF_014805625.2 Glossina fuscipes
TTTTACAGCCACTTTAATCAATAAGTTCCTCTCACTTAAAGGAGATTTGGTTTATTAATATCCTATATAATTTCATTGTATTGTAAATAGTGTTAGCGATTATTTGCGATTTCTTAGCCTTTATTCTCGGAGAAAATTTCAATCTTATTGAACAAATAAATAAATGTCTATAACAATATTAAACCGAAATATTTATTACCATTGTAGCACTTTTTACACAACAGTAACATGTCTATACAAATACATTGCACTTGGACTTGTCAACCTTAAATGTTTCTTAACGCCGAAGAAGCACTGTCATCTTACATACTTTTCTTTAGAAAAATTAACACTTAACGAAGACAAGTTTTATTAATATTGACCTTAAAGTCTAGTCAAAATACATTGCAAATTATATTCGAAATTCTTCCATATTAAGGCAGTAGTAAGCGAAGCGAAAGCATTTCAATTGTGGAAAGGTAGTCAATTCGAAGTTAATCCAGATTATAAAAGGCCAGCAGGTGTCTTAGCGAAAACAAAAGCTACTGACGCAAACAGCGCGATGAGCTCTAAAAGAAACGACGACAATTTAACGTCAATGAAATGGAAGGCACAAAAGTATAATAAATAACACAATTATAAAAATTTATAAAAATAACGAAACTACTTCTATTCTAATTTCTCTCCATAGCAGATTAGCAACGGTCTTCGACTGATTTGGCCCATTTACACACCACACTTCAGGTAAGAACTTCTAATGTTTCTACCAAATCTGATGACGATAGCTTCACTTTTGCGGTCAGGGAAGTCTTTGCAACATATATTACGTAGAACGACAGAACGACGGAATTTGATACTGACCAGGTGGTATCTCTGCAGCTTCCTTCTGAGTATCGTAAACGGTTTTAAAAATGAATAAGCATTTTGAAGTGGGTCACATTCCATTGTTTTCTGTTCTACCATTTTTGTTTATGTTTTAAATTTTGTGACACACTTTAAGTGGACGCATATCTACAGTGATGTGCAGTCACTGCAACTACAACTTATTTTATTATTGTATTTA
>NW_024003765.1:1052-2425 GCF_014805625.2 Glossina fuscipes
CCCTCTATCCAGCCAGATTTTAACGTACGCTGACGATGTTAAACTTTTTTCTTGCTTCTCATTGGAATCGCAACAATTTTGTTACATTGTGCTTGTTAAATTTTAAAAAATTAAATCTAAAAAAATGCAAAAAGCTTTCTTCTTTAAGGAGAAGGTCATCCAGTACAGATGGTCCAAAAAACTGAAGGATCCGTCTATTACAAAAAAACTATGCATATGCTTAGACCAGTACTTCAGTATGCCTCGTTTGTTCCCATCCTCTAGGTGCTATGTGGATTCAATTGAATCAGTTCAAAAGCAATTCTTGCTGTTTTCCCTAAGAAATTTGGGTTGGGAGCTGCTTGTCTCTTTGCCTCCTTATGAAAATAGGCTGCTTCTGTTATCCTTAGCCTTACTTGAGAAACGTAGATCCATTCTTGATGTCCCTTTTTAATTCAGTTAATTAATGGTACTATGGATTCATCCACATTGTTTGTTGAGATAAGCTTTAATGTGCCTGACAAGTGAACTTCTAGGCACTTCATCCTCCTTAAGCTGAGTCAAAGTAAGTATAATTGTGAGCTGTTTAACCCGTTCAGCGTTGTTTGCAAAAACCTAAACGATGTCTATCGTTTAATCCATCATTCGGATTCCTTAAAGTCTGTCAAAACAACGTAACTACTTACGCGATTTTTTTGTGTCGTATTCAAACTAACTTTACAGTATCGGTTATCAAGCTTTTGCATGTTTGCAATGGCATTTGCGATTTGGTTCTGTACTGAATGTGCCTCTGTGCTAGTTGTGTACATACTTTTCTTGTTTTTTCCGTCTTATTTATTTATACATGAATTGTTATTTAATAATTATTATATATTATCTTTTGCTTTACTTCTCTTTATATACTAATTTTTAATATTAATTAGTATAAGATATCCTTTTAACAGTCAATTGAATTCAACTTTTAATTTGTTTAACATGTTAAAATGACTAAAAAATAGTAATCTCTGAATACTTTGAGCACTTTGAACATATGTACATGTATTTTTATGGTTTACATATGTGGTTTCGCCCTCCACTTAAGTTAAATATAATATCATTTCCTGCATACGCGAATATTGCATTAAAAAAACAGAGAAGACAAATGAAATGCTTTAATAAAAGTTATGTAATGCAATATACATAGTGCAATCATTGCACTTTTATTTTGTCATGAAATCAAAAATCAATTCGCGAATTAATGAGTACGTCAACAACGAATTTCTTCGGGGTTAATAGGCAATATTAAATCAGGTGCGATTCCACCGATACTGGTGGCTCCAATCAACACTCGTGCAAGGAACGTAATGACAACTCGCAACATACATTGTGCCTGTGGCAATGTTGAAGTATGAAAA
>NW_024003766.1:0-3074 GCF_014805625.2 Glossina fuscipes
CGTTCTGTGCGGTACTTTAAAATCCGATTTTAGGTAAAACAAAATGGCAGAATATTTCAGATTATTCTAGATCATTCTCAGCATTTAAGTGAAGAATTCCTTTTTTCCTAGTCTTTCATTTGTCAATTCTCTAGACAAATTTTGTAGTTGTTTTATACAAAATTTTTTATTCCAGCATAGTTGAAGGATTTCAACTCAACAGAAGAAAGGATGGGATTATGAAAAAAACATGTATATCGTTAATGATTCCATCTAATGCTCAATCGTAATGATTTTTGCATATGCGAAAATGGTTTACAGTAGCAACATTATTCACTTTACTTTCAAATTGTGCGTGTGCTAAGGAGTTTTTTTTATCATTAACGTTACATCAACTATCTTCATCCATAAGAAAAATTTCTCTAAAGCGTATTTTAAAAACCGCCTGCATGAGCAATATAAGAGAAATCGACGGTGATTAAGCAAAGCAGAAGTTCGATTATAGCTCGGAGGTCCATGAAACCCTAAGAATTCTTATGTCGAACCAATCTTATTCTGTAAAGATATGCTGCGTCCAGGAGAACGGTTTCTCACAGCTCGCAGTTTTTGGGTTTTTCACACAATCATAGCATTAAACATCAAAATCCTATTTCAGCCTCGGCAAGCATATATCGTTATGAAATCCAACCTCCTCTAACGAAGAGTGAAATTTAAAGAACATATTCCGACGGTACTGTACTACAATGGCTGCAATGCACATAAAAACGAACGGCTCCTAAATTCTGCATGTGCCAAAGTTTGCTTTGAATACTAACTGTGGCTGCGATGCACATAAAAACGAACGGCTTGAAAATTCTGTGTATGATAAAGTATATGTTCAACAATAAGGTTACAATTTTTCGACCAATAAAATGTTTATTTATGAGAAAAAGTCCAACGAAGCTCATTCTGATGCTGTGGCTAATTAGTGAGACTAAACGTATGCGAATTTTTGGAGTGGCAATGTGTTGATTAAAACATTTTCTGAGAATGTTCGAGACCACGTGAATATACAAAAGGATACGAAGTCGGAAATAATTAAGAAAAACATAGGATTGGCTGCAATCTGAACATTACATCTCGAAAACATAAGCATTCTTATATGCTGTGACATGTGATTAATCGTAACTCAATATTGCTCTCCCGGAGAACGATTTCTAACAGCGTATAGTATGGATTTCCAAAAGCATCCAAACCCCGTTTTACATTTGGAGAATCTGCTGCGAAAATCAACCTTGCCACCTGAAAAAGCAATCTAAAGATTCTCTTCAAACGACATTCATGATAACTGATGGATGTCAATATAAACCAGAGGCTAGGTGTTCCGTTTTTCAATATAGTGCACTATAGTATCGCACGGAAGAAGAGCGCATTAAAAACTGCCGCTATTTGGAAAGGTAAGTTTGTTGTTTAGTTCTAGATTTGTAATTATTTTATCGTGTTGTTCATTTTAGCGACTGAGTATCTGTGAATTGAAAGCAAAAGGAAATGTAATTCGTCGAATTGAAGGAACAGAAAAATTGTTGTACGGTCTATTAATAACGTAGCAGTGAGTGAAATAAATAGAAGATGAGGATCTTCATTACAAAGAGCTTTCGCTGCATCAAGCATTCTAATCCCACTTCACATGCCGAGAAGAACAAATCGTCGAAAAAAGACATCGTCGAATTGCTACAGAAGCTAACATTGGCTGATGAAAAAAGCAATCCAAAATTACAGCGTTGACCATAACTGATTGCCATCAATATAAACCAGAAGTTGCTTTTTAATTCTGCTGATTTAAGGGCGTGATGCACACAAAATGCAGACCGGCAAAAGAACGGAATTTTCGAAGCAGACAACGTCTTGTGCAATAAAAACGCGGTCTATTAACAATGTAGCGGTGAGTGCAATGAATAGAAAGTAATTAATGCTCGTTACGAAGAAAATATTAGAATTAAGTGAAAATATTAGTGCGAAAGTATAATTACAGCCATACAATCACATAATTTACTTTACGAAATATTGATTACGGCGGTTAACAAAATTTTTTAAGGCCAAAAACACATCGAATCGATGAAACCGTTATAAATAGTTTCATTGAATAATCTTCATTTTTTAAGGTAGCTATATTAAAATTTATGTAACATCTCTACAGGAGAACGATAATTAATAATTAGTATCACTATTATTGCTATTATTATATTACAAGATGTGTGTAATGTAAAGAAATATGTATCGGAGGTCCTACGAAATATTCTCCATTTATAGGACAAATTTTGGTTTCGAAAGGCGACGAATAATTTTGAGTAGTTTTGCACTTAGTGCTTTGTTTAAAAGTGCTATTTCTAAGGTGGCATTCTAGATTTATCCTTCGGATGATAACAGTAAGATATATGCATAAGAGACGCTATGAAGGTTCACTCTTTTGTTAAGCGTGTTTTTTTTCTTCGCCTATTTGTTGTTGGAGTGCTCAACGTGGGAAGAACATACGTTCATAGTTTAAATCGACAGACCATGCCTAATATTACATGTTACGTACGTATAAATGTGTTTTCCCTAAGATTCTATACGAAAAAGTTGCTGTAAGGTGTATGGAACTTAATATCTGTCTTATATTGTGGGTAGAAAAGTGCGCCTAACATAAAGAAAAAAAATGGGGACGATGATTTTTTTATAGAGTGGAGTTGCTTAAGATCTATTGATAGAAATAAGAAAAGTTCTGATTAGATTCATAGACCCTCTAAAGCTTGGATCCATTATGTGTATATGGCCACGCTCTTGCGAACTGGTGAACATTGGAACAATTATATAGAAACGAATAATAAATCAATATAATAATTTTCTGTTATTCGCGTTTTCCAAGTCTGGAGCGTTGCAGACAAATGATTTTATTTCCTTGTTAAGACTTTTTCGCTCGTTGTCGTTTAAAGTTCACCATAAGTGTATTCTTTTCAGCGATCTTAGTCATAACAAGTAAAAAAATTATATTCGGTCCTGATATTGTCGTACTGATCAAGAATATATATATTTTTGACAAACTGAATACCATCGCTCATCCTTCGGTGATGGGTGTG
>NW_024003767.1:0-3275 GCF_014805625.2 Glossina fuscipes
CGTTTGGACCATTAACGAGTTTAAAACCGTAAACCGCCCTCACGTTCTCGATAAGATTCTCTCGGTCTTCCGTCATGACTTGCTCCAAAAGCTTTAATGAAGGTGTAAACTTAATCAGAACGAAGCTCTACGAGTCAGACTCATCCCAAATTCGTTACTGCGAGTCTCATTCGTAATCGTAGAACAAAGGATGAAAAAACGCGTATAAAGAACGAAATTTGCGCTATTTGTGTACAAAATATAAAAAAGCGAGCAATGTATGTATTTCTTTTTTATATTATGTTATCATGACATCTCGTTCCATCCCAGCTTTTCATTTCTGCTCATAACGACGTACCCACCATTAAAAAGTACAGAAAAAAGCTTTTTTTGCTCAATTAATAAGTGGGCTAACGATCTTACAACAATGCTTCGCCTCTTTGTTTGCATAAATTATACTTCAAATGTCTTCTCCTTTTAAAAACGGAAAAATTTTTAAAGTAAATCTTACATAACAATAAAAGAGAAAAGTTTTTTAATGAAATATTTGGTTTTGGGATCTTAGCAGCTGTTATATTTTATATTACAAATTAACACGTTCGCTGCCAGATGTTGCGTAGATGTGTCACAGCGATGCGTTTTTGGGCAATTTGCTAAGGCGTGCTTAAATGTGTTGTGTATTGAGTAAAATTGGTAAGTTCTGAAACGGCAAAATATATGAAAACCGTGATCATCTTGTAGCGATCGAATTGCTTGCAATTTTATCAGTATCAAATGAAACGTCTTTCAATATCATGCAATAAATAAATTATAATGGCTACCTAATCCCATTAATGACGGAAATTTCAAATAATTGGAAAAAACAAACAATTACTTTCGATGGTTCCATCTTCTACGAATAAGGGCGTCATTTCTTGTCGCTTTCTCTGTAATTCCTCAACACGTAAAGTGTGAAACGTGTAGTCGGTATAACACCAAAGACAAAGGCATCTTTTAGTGAAAATTCTTGGGGGAAAAAGAATGCGGAAGAATTGGATTAAACACGTCAGGGCGTTTTTAAGGTCCTGGTGTTGTACTTAAAATTAATAAAAAAACGTATTACAATACCAAAACCATGCCTATAAGACATGTGAACAATTTATATGTGTTTTTCAAAGGATAGCGATCATAGGATGGCAAACGATGTTCATCCTTTACATGTGACTTTTCCACAGTGTCCTTTATATAATATTTTGTAGAGAAATTCGAGAGATATTTTCGGTTAGTTCGTCTAAACATTATTTATTTATATTATTTAACATTGTTGGAAATCGGAAATAACTCGTTTAAACTAATATGCGTTTTTCTCAAAATACGGGTTTTCAAATCGATAGCTCATGACGAATGCCTTGTCAATTTTTGCATATTTTTCTCATTTATCACAAGCAACTCTGCGCATATTTTGTGTATTTTTCTTACTTATTACAAGCAACTCTGCACATATTCTTACTCTTCTTATTCTCTTTCGGTGTAAAAGAAATAGCCTATTAACGGTTTTTAGCCATTTTGCAAGCGCTTCTGGAACATTAACAAAGTAAAATTTTTGTAAGAGAAGTAAATCTGCTAATTAAACCAAATTAAACCAAAAATTTCCAAAAATTTATATTAATATTATAAAGTATTATTTGTGAGTTGCTAATAAAGTGTATGACATCTAACAAAGGCAACAACGAAACAAAAGCGGTAAGAATTTTAGAATAATTTTCTGTCTTAGTTCTGTCTTGTCACTGCGCTGCGGCGTATGTTATCGCCATCTCCAGAGAAGTAGCATCCGCGTATTTATCATCTTTATTTGGTGGATCATTTTTTTGCATTGATCAGGTTATCGATTTGCTTATTTAAAACAAAAAAGTTTAAATTATTTAATATATTTCAGTTTGTTACAATTTGGGTTTTTGTGCTCTCCCAGCCCTCCGTACTATTGTTAGCAAGATTAAGCTGAGATCTAAGAAGAATTTAAAACATTCCTAGTGAATACAAGCATACCGCCTTCAATTTGAATTTTAAATAAGTCACGAAATCTTAGAATTTAGAGAGGAAACGTAAAAGACCAAAAGAGAAGTTGTTCTTTCCATGTATACTCGGAATGGCAAAGAAATCCTTGGAATACAATCTTTCTAATAATAAGATATAATACAATGGTTTCCATTCTTCAAAAGGATATAAGAAAGCGGCTTTATCTGGGGTAGTGGTAAAAATCATACCTCAATGTTTTGATAGCGACTAGGGAAAGATGAGTGGGCAATTTCATCTTACCCACTCAATACCCACTACTCCGACTGTTATATAAAAAAATACCTGATGTCATGAAGCAGATTTAAAAGTTTTTCTTCTCAAGATCGTTCCATTTTGCCTTGGGCTGGGAATGGGGTCTTTTCAGTAAATTATTCAAATTTTTTTTAATGAAAATTTTCCACATATCTTAATAGCTTTAGATTTCAACAACGCCCTGAGAAGCGTGTAAGGGAGGTTTCATAAGTTTGCACCAAGGGAGAAAACGATTTATAGGAAAGCAAGTTCTTTAAAGTGGCCTCTTGACGTCATATCTCGACGATTGATAACCAAGATTGTCGTCGAGTTAAATATGGTCCTTGAGACCTCTTACTTTCGAAATCCGTCGTCTTCTTAATACTTTTTAATCCTTTTAAAATTCTATTTGAAAGGAAAACATTTTTTTTTGTTTCCAACTTTATTATTTATTATTGTATTCGTTGTCTATTGTTTCTGCTAGAAAATATTCAAATTTTCCTCATATTCTTCGTTGACATGGACATCTCATAAAAGAAATAGAGAAATAGTAAAAAAAATAATAATTATATTGAGTTATTTATGTCAAATTTTTTGATATTATTATTATCATTAGTTTTCACTTTTATAAGAATTAGTTTGTATTTTATTTATTTTTTGAAAGAAGATTAATTCCTACTTCCAATGATCATAAGTTCCACGCAGTGCAGAAAAAATTTTTTATATTGGCATACAACAGCTATATTTTTATTTACAGTTTTACAATTTTTTATAAGCAAACATCGTAAACATACATTGCGTTAATTTATGATTTAAAGATTTTATTTCGTATTTGTTGGTGCTATTTTTCCTTGCGAATTCAGTTAGGAATAGTTATTCTTATATTGTCTCTAAAACAAAATATATATTTTGAATAGAAAAAAATCAAAAAGAAAAGAAGAAAAAAATTCTTCCCGCAATATTTTTATTTTGTTTGTGTTTCTATGGCACGTGTTCTATCCTGCTGCATG
>NW_024003768.1:0-2143 GCF_014805625.2 Glossina fuscipes
TAATGTAAGACAAAAGACAGATAAAAAAGACTTATTAGAACACCGTTGCTAAGCTGAAGAAACTGCGATCAACTTTTTTAATGTGTTACTAAAATTAGTGGACTTTATAGCTCTTTAAATAAAATAGACGTTATGGGTATGTAAATAAATCGTTGAATGAGTTTCAATGGACGTTAACTAAGACTAAGAACAAAAAAATTTATACTACATGTTACTTTTGATTTCAACATTTGCGTAAGCGCTGGTAAGGCGATTGAGACTTTTAAGCAAATCAAATATGTGTCTGCTTTCACTACCAGCTTTTCCTTAATGCAATGAATTACGACTGACAGTAGATCTATATTAAACCAAAATTCTTTGCCCCAACAAGTATCTACACCGATTTAGTGTTAGTATAAAATTGTAATCTAATCAATGCATTTCAAGTATTTATTGTATAAATTATTGTTGAAGGCGTAATTCCCCGAGTACTTTCCAAGGAAAAATGTGAGACTAAATAAATTCTAATTAGACCTTGCTATAAGCTGCACAAGTGCTTTACACGACGTTTCCGTCGCGTTATTGAATCAAAGAGACAACTGCGTTGAAACACATACCGGAGATTGAAACCAAAAGGGAGGCTGTCTGCCTACATATGTTTACATAGACTTGTATTTATATATAATTATTTATATATATTCTTATATATATACCTAATATACAAGGAATGCATGTACGCCTGGTCTTGTGCATGTATACATGCGTAAAGTAGCGATACGTGGTTTTTGATTTTTAGAGAAAAAAACGTTTTTGTAGTGATGATAACGATTTGTATGGTTAAGGAAACTCTTAGTAATGTCTGTACTTTAAAGCTGGCTGAGTGCTTAAAAACATGGACATCATATGATTTCTTTTTCACTATTTTCACTTTAATTTTTAGCTTTAGTAACAAAACCGTTAAAACCGTGTATGTATCCCCCTATTTTCTCCACTTGAAGCACATGACTACAATGATGCCATTGTTACATAGTTACACAATTTACTCAAAATTTTGAAATTCAACAAATTATGGACAAATGTTAATAGATTTACTGTTTATATTTATTTCAATTTATTAAGCTAATTGCATCTTTTTTAAACGCCACCATGTTATAGCAAACTTTTTCATTCATTACATGCAGTTAGTTTGTCATTTGGTTAGTAGCGGTGGGATAATAGTAATGACAATCTTATTTAAAATAAATATCCACATAATTTGAACATTGAAATATTAAACGCTGCCCTTTCATCGGTCCGTGTTTTGTGCCCTTTGTAATTTCTTGTCTTCCTAAAATTTCTATGGCGACTTGCACTTTGAAGCATATTCTTTGGGCAAAGTTGAGTGAGAATTATTAAAATGGGTATTCTGCAAAAGCAAGTAATGATGGAAAACCGTAATACTTAAATGGGGCACCAAAGGGAAGTTGAACGTTTGTTCCAGACTTTCATTAAATTTAGTAATAGTAAAAGTGTTTACAGTAATAATTTAATCGCATAACACTTACATACAAGCTCCACAGCACTCTTGCTTACTCAACGGAAGCTCTGCAATTGGCAAATGCAGCTTTCTGGGTCGTATAAAGTTTATTTATGTACTGTTTAATTTTTTTACAATTACTTTAAAAATTTTTTTATTCGTCCATACTTTCCAGGTTTCGAAGACGAAGGTATACATTCATTTATTTATGTATTCGTGAGAAAAGTTTTGAATCGATTCATTGAAAAAATGAAGACATGCTTGTTTATGATGATCCATAAATAATGTGATATATGTTTATATATATTGTTATGAAATTCGCTTTTATACGATGCAGTCCGTATCACTAGATCGCGGAAATTTTGTTCAAGAGATACACACTTCTCATATTTTACTACTTTGTGTTTCACAACGGTAGGAGCATTTATTTACAATTATATTTCTTAACAGTAGAATTATTCACAATTTATTTTGGCCGTACTATCGGCTCAAATGTTCTTGCCCGACTTACCCTCCCTTCCACAAATATTCTATTTATGTACATTTTTACAAGCATGTTACTATACCTAAATTTATGGTTTTATTTCTAATCCCGGCCTGCTTTTCCTCTAATCGTTTTTATCGGCCTGCACCTGCATGACGCGCCTA
>NW_024003768.1:2243-5983 GCF_014805625.2 Glossina fuscipes
AGGGAATTTATTATTACGAAAATTACTTAGCTGACATTAACTGGATTTGGGATTTTCGTAATAATATTACGTAGAACAAATGTTTCCCAATTTAACGTGTGTAAAATACGTTCACCAAGTAACCTCCAAAACTATAACGTAATGGATGGTACAACTCTCCCGTGGGCTACCAAAAATATTAACCTAAGATAACATCATTAATTTAACAACCATTGGTACTTAAGTAGGTAAGTTAGAGAAAAATATTTAGTGCAAGCACAACGAAGTATGATTTCGTGAAGAGCTATTTTTCAGTATTCAATGACTTACATACAACGAAATGGTTTTACATTATATCTATCTGCCTGAATGGCCGAATAGGAAAGGATCCCGACTAACAACTCAACGGTCGTGCGTTAGAATCTTAGGTGGGGTGCAATAAACAGTTTTCGTAAAATCGATAGGCCCAGATGCTAGAGCTTTAAGACTTTAGTCTTTCATTTTATTTCTCTGGCAAAATTAATAATAATAATATATTATATGTAAGTAATTTTCAAGCAAATAGTGTCCATTTATATATACCTTTGTCCGCTGTACTCCCCGCAATCAAATAAATATATTCTGCAGAAGCAAACCAATATTAAAAAGTAGAATGACAAGATAAAATGAAACCAAATATTAATATGAAGCTGTATGGCTACCGCTCATTTTAAGTATAAATATATCCGCCTGAGTGACCAAATAGGCAAGAGTCTCGACTAGCAACTCAACGGTCGTGGGTTCAAATCTCAATTGCGTTGAAGTTTTAGATAAAAGCCGAAAGTCTTAGATGATAGTGCTTTAAGACTTAGTCTTAGAATTTATTCTCTGGCTAAATTTATAATAACAATAATAATAATAATAAGTACAAATATATATTGCTTATTACTCACATTACGATAGATGTGTGAACTTGTTTTGTTATCGTTATAAAGTTTTCAACAGAAATCAGTATATAGTATGCCAAGTTTTTCAGTCAGTTTGAAAAGCAACTTTTCTACAATTTCGCTTATTATTCGAAATTTGAAAATAGTTCTCTTCCACATGAATTGTTTTTTTTTTAAACGATTTTCGATAGTCTATGAATTTGTTTGTTAAATTTTTTTAATGAATTCTTCTGATAATGTCTTTTTTTGTATATACATTATAATTTCGCGCTTAATTTTATACGATGCATGTATATTGACAATGTGGTGAGTAACTACTGGTGGTCTTTGATCTTCCTCATTACTACCATCTGTTCTGTTCTTCTTGCGTTAATGTTTCCTTCTTGGGATATTCCGTTCTTCGTGCATTATTATATAGAGCAACGGGACTCTTATTCCCTCCTGGAGCTTTCTTCTCGCCTTCCGGCGATTCTTTCTGAATTGCGTTATCCCGTTGTTACCATCAGCAACACGGACTCCTCCTACTACGTATTACGTCGCATGCCACTGGGAGAAGCTTGCCCGCATTTTACTGGTGTTGATCTGCTGCGCTTTTCCTCATTTTATATACGTCTTTAATCACACTGAAACGTTTTGTGTTTCGAAACATTTGGGCTGCATGTTTGTAACTTCTTTAAACTTGACAACCAGAAATATTGCCTGATCGTCGCTGTTTGGTTATTACTCGCTCAACAACTACTTGAAGTGCACAGTTGCAGTATCGCAGACGCCTTATTATTAAATAATGGCTTTTTGCGCTTTTAGATCTGCTGTTCCATTCGACCGCCCGAGCAATAAATTTCTCTGCAATTACGACTGGAATCTTATTGCGAGCATATACTACTAGGGTTTTAATTAACCCAGATCGGAGGAGCATAACAGCTCTAAAATTGTATTCCTTTTATTTTCGATAGCCATTGGACCGGTTTTCGCATCTTAAAATGCAGCTATGCTACATGTTCAAATAACCGCTTTTCTTGGCCCGTCGGTTATACAACGACTCTGAAGCATGTTTCTGCATGGTTCGCTTGCCAACATCAGATAACGTTTTGCCTTCTTCACTTTTGGGCCGCTTCACTATAGTTGAGGTTTATTTGCATTACCTTCAGTTTTCTCTCTTATTGTTGCTAAGTCCACACTTTTCGCATTCTGTTTCGCATCGACATTTGCTTCCTCCTCGCAGGATATAGAATATCTGCAACCCTTCGTAATGCAGTAACACTAGCGGTAAGCCTTGGAGCGGTCCTTACCATCCTTGCATTCCTTTCTAACGTGACCAAATTCCAAACATCGGGAGCATCTATTAGGATTAGTCAGCGCGCGTATGCGACAAACCACCCGTTCAATCTTGCTCTTTCTAGCCTCGAGTAATACTTTCGCATCCCCAGCTGCGGGACTATTGATTTCCGTCTTTGTTCTGCTGTACCTCTTGCCCAGCGCTGGTTGTGGGGCTGCCAAGTCGTCAAAAGTCCGTATCGCTCTTTTAACGTCATCTGGCCTTGTGTGACCTCATCTAGGTGTCCGAACTGAATGGATCTTCTTCGCGTGAGGGTGCGGATTGAGACTTCTTTTCCTAGAAGTCAGCTCAGTGTTCCTTAAATGACCTCCATATTCACACCACTCCATATAACACCCTATTTTAAAAAGTCGTTATATGAGAACAATTGAGATTCTCAAAATTCTTCGGTAAAAGTGGCTACGTATTAGGATTTTGGCAATCTATATTGGTGTGAAAACTGTGCACTGGCTATGGCAATTTTTGCCACTCCCTCTTGTATAGCGAAAAGGAGATATAACTTTCCATGCTTGACGATGAAAATAATATTATAATAGTAATTTAACGTAAAAAAATTAACTGTGCCAAATTTGGATCATCTCAGCCTATTATTTGTATCCTACCTTAATAACGATTTTCTCGAACATTGATACTCTGTAAGGCAGTAAAAGTCTGAGTTTTAACAAGTGGTGATGAAAATTGTTCCATAATATTATACTAATATCATACAAAAATGAATTCTACAAAAATTGGACTATCTTCGCCGATTTTTGAGTCATTTTGCACGTAAGGATTGAACTTATACTACATTGGGTTGCGTTTTGGAGCCGCTACCCCATAAATACGCAGAGGACAACTGTCCTTTGTATAGAAAGAAAGTAATATTTTTGGGCTCTATATATATAATAGGGTATTTAATTGCCGGCCTTGCTCGACTGTAATGTTATTACTTGCTTATACTTCTATTTGTGAATTTCAAGATCCAATAACCCAAAAAAAATTGATATTGGAGGGTAATGTTCTCACACTTCTGCTTCAGAATACCAAATTTGGCACAACATAACAGAAACATTGTACTGTACGTGCACACACAACCGCTGTACGGAAAAACAAGCACAGCTTTTATGCCCATATAAGGCTGTTAAATAAAGCAGAGCACCGAAACCAGGATAACGGAAGGTCTAACGTTTATTTTATAAAAGTTAATAAAATTTTTATTATTAAATGATGAATGAATGAATATTTTTGAAGTGAAACTTTCTTGCCTTACGTCCATGAGGTAAGTAGGTATCATCAGATGTTTGCATTTTAAACTTTCCATAAACACTACTAATATTGCAAAAAAAATTTAATTAAGATAAACTTTCACTTTTTTTTTCTTGCACTGCGTTCTTTGTATATAAGTCTCCATCTTACTACACTTTGCTTACTTTAATGCTTTAATATCAGCATTAAGATAAATAACAGAAAAACAAGGCATTCTTACTGCGTCATGAAAGAGTGGCAAAGAAAAGCAAAGA
>NW_024003769.1:0-11810 GCF_014805625.2 Glossina fuscipes
ACAATAGGTGTTTAGACATTTTTCTCGTTACAAGGTATAGGCATATTCAGTGTGTGATATTATGATTTTATCTGTACAAGGTATAGGTATACTTAGTGTGTGTTTTATGATTTTGATATTGAAGGGGGCTGTCCGTGTATTGTATTGTATTGCTCACAGAACGGCATGCGTGGACAGATCGGACTTGCTGACTGCGGATTGGGGATAGATGTCTAAGGCGGACAGACTTGTATTTCGTAAGGAAGCAAAATCGCTTCCTTACAATACCTAAGTTTATCTGACGTAGTTTGTCGACTATTCGTCCCTGTTAACTATCTTATTCCTTTTTGATGACGTTACGATTATTATTTATATGCCAGCGATTGCTACGTTGATAATAGGAATGAAGATTACTGCTTGTATATTGAGCTGTCATTTGCGTATGATCGCTGTTATGCGTACCAACGCATGAACGTACATCAAGTTGCATACACTAATTTAATAATAAAAAAAAAGACGCCACTTTATTTTAATTTATATTTTATCACATTCCTTGTTGACCAACAACGCGACCAGCGATCAGCGCTGCTCTTTGCTGCATAGTTTGCATAATTTGGTAGATATAAAATTGAACTTTTTTGTCACACCAATAGTTTACTAGTTTCCTATATGAATCGATAGATTTCATCAATACCTTAATTTGATCGTCTTTCACAGTTTTGTAATTGCATTAATTAGCAGCAATATTATTCGAAAAATATGTTATTATATGTTTTGTTTCACATATGTAGTGAATTAGTATTCGTGGTGGGTGGATATTACCACTTCATTATACCGTTGGCATTGTTAGCTTTAATAATATCGTTTTCGTCACGGCTTAGAATAGAAAAGCGACTCTTTCAATTTGTGTTCAAATGCTTTGGACGGGGTTGCTGGGGAGGTATTATTGGAATTTTATGAAGTTTGGTCTGGCGAATAACTGACGAAAACTGCAAATCCATTGAATGTTGAATTGACTAGAGCCTTGCAAAAAAAAGCTTACTTAGTTCTGCAGAATTAGTAATGTCTTTTTATTATTTGGCCCGTTAGCTATTAATCACTGTTATGTCAAAGTTGTTTGGGTGTTTCCATAAAAACGGTAGAATAAAAATGTTTGGGCGCCTCTTTTTAATTTTACTAATTACCAATATATAACTTGGTAAAACACGGCCCAACTGCGACGTCTTCGTGAAATCGTTTTATTGTTTCAAATTTTTCTGCGACACGTACACTCAATACAATTGTTATCTCACTTTATTAAAAAAATTGATTAAAACAGTTATCGATGCAAATTTATAACACCGGCAATGCCAAGTAAATTCACAATATCGCAATAAAATTCCAAGCGATACTGCTGACAGCCAAATATATCAAATCAAGAAGTAAACTGGATAAACAGAAACAAGAATGCCTTATTGTTGACTTAGAAAATAATTAAAAAAGGGCTTCAGTAAACAAGTGCGATCGAGAACGGATTATTTGCCACAAAACTTTTCAAATTGAATATTTTTTTATATCCCGGCGAACATTTGGGTACCAGTTCCTTAGAAATATATTCACAGAACTGAAATTTATAGGCGAACATTTTTTAAAAAATTATTCATGTTTTTTCAGCTCGTTTTAGTTTTTTTTGCATTTTGGCCGTGAATGCGAACACACCAGACCCATTTCTTACTCCCATACTTTTAATTGATCAGGAAATATTTGCGCCGAACACTTCTAGAAATAACACACTAAAAAATGCCCGACACATATATATTTGTATCATTAAATGATTAAAGTCAATGTATTACATACGATGGTTAC
The DNA here is from genome assembly GCF_014805625.2 of Glossina fuscipes. Taxonomy (NCBI): domain Eukaryota; kingdom Metazoa; phylum Arthropoda; class Insecta; order Diptera; family Glossinidae; genus Glossina; species Glossina fuscipes. The sequence goes on from NW_024003769.1 coordinate 1,825, forward strand.
TTATGAAGCGTTGTTATTAAGGAAGGTGTTGCAAAGCTGGGGATGAGAGCGCGCAATGTCTTCAACATACATCACAGATTTACTAAAGATCCACTGCTAATCCCTCATATCGATGTCGAACCTAATAGAGATAATGAAAAGATTTACAAAGTGAAATACTTTTACCACGCTAACTTTAGCGCTGAAGCTACTTTACAAAACAAAGACACTCCTCAATGTAATTGCAAAAAACAAGAGCATAATAATAATTATTCCTTCTGTATTGCAAAAAACAAGAGCATAATAATAATTATTCCTTCAATCAAGAAGAATTTACTTTGCTTAATAGACAACACTCAACTACGCATTCTACTGATGTAAGTAATGGTAATTGCCAATACTTTCATATCGTAGTGTGATCGCATATCGTTATATGCATCCACTTTGAAATGTGACAGAATTATGCAATACGCATAATTCTTTTGCTAAAAGAAAAATAAAAATGATGTCACACTTCACCTGGCTGAGTATTGCATTTTGAAATACAATACAATGCCAGGCGCCCCTTTAAAACAATTAGTAACTTATGTATAAATAGCCCGATAAAAATTGAATAAAGGGCTAAATGCAATTCAAATAAGCGTATCAATCCGCTAGTACAATTAAAGGCATTCCATCCGCCTAGTATCATAGATAGGGACAGCCTCATGCCGAACTCAATTGGCATTTTTAAGAGGCAGATTGACTTGGCGCATTGAAGCCTAGCAGTTCAGGAAATATTCTACAACTCCGAATGAAGACAACATTGCACCAACAACAGTTGGTCATACTTGGGAAAGATTCATAGGGAATCTTTCCAAGATAAAATATTTGTACACATCAAACGTTCTTTCAAATTTATTACAATGTACTCAAATATCTTAATCCTTCTTCAATAATTGAGGATTTGATGAAAAAGTAGGTTAAGCTGGTTGGTCACCTAATCAAAGGAGAATCCACACTTGCCATATTTGTCTGTGTACCCTGATATTCCCGTTAATTTACTTCATATTTATGACAATGATGATCACAGTTCGGATCATCCGTAACGATTTATAACTTAATCAGAGCCTGGAAAGCCCTTCTAAAATTGATGATGCCATAGAAGATTGTAAAAATCTTATTCATCATTGGTGGGCTTTATATTTACTACCACAAATTTTGATGATCTTAGATATTACAACAATTACGTTAGTCTTGAGATAAGGTAAAGGATCAAGAAGAGATTCAGAAGGCAATGGCGAAACTGTAAGAATACTCTATATGAAAGGAATTTACATAGAACTACCAACATTACTTAGGGAGAGTTACCAAGTATTTTAAACGAAGAGTTACCTTAAGAGATAGGATCTCAAATTGGCGTAGAAATGATACGCCAGTAATTTCACTCAAAAACCAATTCGTCTACAATCTCAACTTAATCTAATAAATATTTAGATTTGCGACAAACAATGGTGGGGAATAGCGGGTAGCACTATTATTGAAATATTTCAAGATCATTAGTCTAAGACCATTCGTGTCATTTTTAATGTCCCTTGGTTCCGTAGCAACAAAACTATTCATGATGACCTGTATTTCACAAAAAATCGAAAGCAATCCATTTCTTAAAATACCTTGTCATTATCCAATAAGGCAAGAATATTGAAAGAGCATCATACACTGGATCTTTTATTTCAAAGTTATATTACCCTTGTCCCTTAAATTACTTTAGTGAATTTTCTAAGTGTACTTAGTTTCTTTGTTTTACTTAAAGATCATAGCTTTCATTTGTTCAATTGTCGCAGAAGAAGATAATAATCTTTGTTATTTTTCTATACTTTTTTCTATTGCTTATTATCCTTTTAGACAGATTGTAAATCAAACATGTAATAATGCAAAAAGCAAAAAATACTGTGGATTGATGTTAGAAGTGTGATTAGTTGTTTCGTATCAATGGTTCTTGCGGGGGAATCTTTTAGTAATTGAATATCATGCTAAAAAATTGCCTACGTTGAATCCAGGAAAGTGTATGCGGGGAAGTACAGCGCTTCGTTGAAATGCTGGATGATAGTAATTATCAAGTCAGAGGAGAAGAGTTAATTTGTTCTTATTCTAAGTAGCTCACCATAAAGGGAAAGCATTAAATACAACCAAAAAAACTGAGGTGACGTTTCGGTATACATGGCCGGGTCCTTAGTAATATATATTTCTCCTATTGCCGCCGTAGAGCTGGTTAATTTTTCATGTGACTCTATTAAAAGTTTCTTATAAGATGAAATTCTTTTTTATATGATTTTATTGGTGACTTATCATTTGTTCAGTATATGTATATCAATTATTTATGTTTTATGCTTTAGGTTGATGTTATTTTTTATGGTAAAATAGTTATTAACTGTGTGGATTACTACTGATAAATCTTTTAGGCTATCGTTTCCTAGGACGCCATAGAAGGATGTTAGCCCAGATAGCAGATAGAGTTCTAGAGAGATGTCTATATCACCGAGTATACGAAATTTGAGTTGAATCACTTTTATGTTTCCAGTTATAGATTTGGCAAAGATTATTTCTTCGCTTTGTTGGATGTTGCTTACTATTAAGAGTTGAATATAATTTTCATTGCTAGCTATGCCTAGGAGAATTTTTGATGTCTCCCCGCTACTTGGTCGGACTCTAAAATACAGCAACGAGAAACAGTTTATTGTAAAAAACTAACGTCTATTGAGTATCCTTGTTCTGATGCGCAGTTTTGACTATGTTCAGTACATAAGTATACGCTTTTCTCGCATGTGTATATTTCGTCTTGTCTTCTCTACCTTCTTCTTTTTCTTCTTGATGGTACATTTTTTCTGTTGCAATATTAAATTGTTGGTGACTGTTGTGGTTTTTGATTGTAATTTCTACTGGTTTGAGCTAGTTTCGGGAAGGATTTTGGCCAAATTTCGTTGTTAGGAAAACTCGTGTTTAATTCAAGTTTGTTTTGCTAGTTTTCCTTTGTCACAATATCTCCTGAAGGTCATATTCCCTAATTTGATGCAGATATGTAGTGGTTGTGATAAGGATTGCGGTTCCTCGACGCTGAAGCGTTTGAGTAAATCAACATTTAGATCCTGCAGCAGAGGAAATAGGAAATAGCCACCGCATCAATCTGCTTGGCTACTTACTCCAAACGCTATTATCAGGGAAAAATTGGAGGGAGCCCGTGGTCTCCAACGTTTCAGCATTCTAAGGTAATTATAATATTACATAAATGTATTTATAAATTACTTATTTAAGTTCTCATTATTTACTTTGAATTAAAAAAGTCTGCCCCTGATGCAAATCAAAGAAAGCGTCGCTGTGACGACTAAATGTTAAAGTGCTGCAGCGATTTATTGAACGACAGATATGGTACGATGCGAGGGTATTCTTCGTGTAATAAAGCCCACGATTGACCAGGTGAGCGGGATAAAGGCAAATCACCTAATGTCAGAACCATAGAAGAATACAGCCTAGGTGTCCATTGTTTAGATTAATTTTCTTAAATGGTAAATAATATATAATATAAAGAATCAATTTTCACCTTCCGCATTACATTATACTGCAAACTTCCGCTTGTTAATATTATTAGCATTGTTCTAGACATATGAAATCAATTCTTAGACTATGCGAAAAAAAATTGAGCGCTAGCAATATAGCAAACTGCTTTAGAAAAAATTTCATAAAAAAAATTACTAAGAGAAGAAATTTTTTCTTATAATGAGCATAGGCTATCGGCTCTATTTTGGGAAAGCAAATTGGATGTTGAGTCTAGTATTTTTAATAAAGTAATATATTGGTTCTGCAGCTGATTTTAGAACACCCACAGATGCATCTGTTCTGATACGATTCTTCTAATAAATAAAAAGTTTACACAGTTACGAAGGTCGTGCTTTATTGTACGAATTTGATAAGATACCCAATGCGTTTAACCGCAAGTGTATTCTTTAGTAGTGCTTCAATTGGAAGTCAGAGGGTTCCAATTGTAACATGAACAGGCTTCCGGTGACAATAACACCTCTGAGTTTCTTTTTATAAGCAAGATTTTTTGAAGGGTGGCTCTAACTTAAGCCATGAAAGTTAAAGCACTTTTCCTGATGACATAACTTGCAGTCTGCTCTTTATATTTTTTTGTAATTGTCACAAGAAGAGGCCTTCAAGATCTGCGGAAGCTTAACACCAAAGTTATGGGATATTTTTAGACTCTTCCTTGTTCCTAATAATTTATGAGTTACTGTGAAGCATAAGAGCAATGCCACAGTCTTCTACCATTCAATATCAGTACGTGCAACTTTCCGTCAGCAGTAACTTTTAGCTAATTGTTTCGTACGAGTCACCACATAATTTTCTGTATGTAATTCTTGTAAAACTTTCTTTCTTAACTTTGGTCGCAGATACATTCTCGTACTTCTTTGAATACAATCGTGTTATAACTAGCTCCCGGATTCGTCAATATCAAGACTTAAGTGCAATTGCACTGTAGTGTCTTCTTGCAGAGATATTTCGACATATGAAGCATGTAAATCTATTACAAGTTGAATGGAAGTGGTTCAATGGCATTTGTGATCTTCCGGAATAATAATGATTTAATGTATTTCGTAATGGTTTGAACAAGCTTAGTTGTTACTTTAATTTTTAATCTACATATGCGTAGCGGCAGATTTGGCATACGTGTGATCAGCAACAGATATATAAGAGAGAGTTCATTATTTTAACGTTGCCATCAGCGTCGTTTTTGCCGGGTTATCATCTTACAATACATTACCATATTAATTTGGATTACACCCGCTCGAATTGTCATCCTTGGGGTATTCATGTATGCAGGCGATAATCGCCGTGATTATTGTCTGGTTTTTTTAAAGAAATAATTAATTATCTCCAAGACGCTAAAAATGAGACCTAGATTGACGTTTATTTGTTTTATATAAACAAACTACACATGGCAGGCAATAACAAGCACGCAAAATGAAATGAATAGACAATTACACATTTATTATCATTGCTTAATTTAGGTCGATATTTAAAACAATTTTGCTTGCATTTACTAATTTTCTTTTTCTCTCTTATTGTTGCATTGTTTATGTAGATAACGTTTTTTGTAAAATTGATAAAATGATAACATTTTTGGTGGAAATATTTGATTTAACGGTTCGTTCTCTGTAACCAGAATAAAATTTCGACAATAAAAGTATTGATAAAATTTTTTTATGCCAGAACTAATTGCGTATCCTTCACGACCTATTTAACTATAGCTATGTTGAACGGACGACAACGTCTGCGAGACGTATTGAATGGGTTTTTCAGTTCCATCTACGGAACTACTATTAGGGGCAATTTAGGATTAAAGTGTGCTAATGCGACATCTGATTTCATTTATTCTTTAGCTCTTTTTAACACCTCATTTTTCTTTAGCAAGTTATTAATTGGATATAAAATTGTATTCAAATTGGAAAAAAATCTGCCATGTTAATTCACTACACCAACTTCGCGCGAACTTCGCTTTTATTCTGCGAATAGTTTGTATGGCGTCAATCTTTTAATATAAATAAAAAAAATTTAGAACTTACTAGAAAGTGCATGTGGATTACTTTGTTAATCATAAAATTATATATAATACAAAAAAAGAAATAAAAAGGAGTAAAAATTAACTTATCTAAGAAAATAATATAATACTTTCAATATCTCCTCATCTTCCCCCTTTTATTTGGTATATGAGTATGTTTTAATTTTTTTCATATGAGGCATACGTTTTACGAATTTATATACATATATAGTTGCTGTTCTTTATACAATTACATTTTTTGTCTGGTTTTGTTTAGCCTGCTTAAAACGGGATATTTTAGATTTAGAGTACAGTTTGTTCATCAAATCACAATTTGCCATTTGTAGAGTAAAACTCATTCTACTTAACTTCAAGTATATTCTTCAATATTTACTTATATGAATGTTTGGGTTTCATTAATGTTTAAAACGACAAATTTCAATGTAAAATTGCTATTGAATTTGACAAAAAGGTATTTTGGTACTCTTCAGGTACTTAATTTAACTTATTTTCCAATACTTTGCTGCGTTTATGCACTTTTATTTATTCTTCAATAGTTTACTGTTTTTAATGTACTTTTGCTTAACTTTTAATTTTGATTAGTTTTATTAGCATCATATATCCGTTTTAATTCTTGGTCGATTTACAATATATTTACTTGTCGGAAAAAAGACTTTTTGCAAGTCGTTTTCCTCATTCTCTAAAGCAGACCGGCTGTCATATCTCTCAAGGTAGTATTTTTTCTCGTTATCATAACACAAGGTATCCCATATGCATAAGCAAAACCCACCTTTATACAATACAAACGGATTTTGAACTTTCTTCTGTTTTCGTAATTCTCTCTTTAAATTTCGCTATTATGTGAACAGAGAATTGTGGAAAGAAATGCTGATTAACAGAATTCCGCTATTTTAGGAGAAGTTACTCTCGTAAAGGCCAAGTTTTTGTAAAATTGATAAATGATACCGACCGACCGAAACGGCGTACATGTACATACGCAGACATTGCTAGTTTTTTATATCTACTTTCCTTAATGTCACTCCCCATTTTTGGATTTTCTTCTTCAGGAAATTCATTTATTACATCAATAACATCGTTTGCACTGAAAACCTTTACCTTTGCATATTTATCAGTCTTAAGATTTTTCGGCCATCATTACACCACTGTCTAGAGTCTAGTCGTGATCATCAAAATAATCCTTTTCGAGTACAACGCACAGGACTAACCTTTATTTTGTGTGTTATGTGGATTTTGGCGATGGACGTGAATGTTTCCCACCTCTCTACAAGCATAACATTTAACATTTCGTTTGCTTACATAACTGTTGTTTGACGATTTGCTACGTTGAATAATTTTGGAATCATTCCAGTTTTTCATTGCAAAAACTATTGACATATACATACCCGGCGAAATGTTTTATCATTATTCTTCCACGAAAATTTTGATCTTGCTTCGTTCTAAACAAGGAAGAGAGCCTCGACATTACGTTGCAACAATGAAATTGTTACTGCGAATTGTTTCCATTTTTATGTGAGAAGAGAAATAAAAGAACACTAAGTAGATGTTGCGGTGCATTCACATCGATTTCGTTTAATTTCGTTGCAACAAGACAAAAATTACATCGTTGGCCGAATGAATACATTGGAACCGCACTAGTTTTTTAAATATATTTATATTTACTTTTTATAAGGGACCGTCGGTTTGATAAATAGCATGTCGATGTCACATGCACTCTTAGCTGAACTACAATCTTTGATTTGAAGTAAAACCCTTGTTTTAACGCAAAACGTTATTGGGGCCAACGTGTTATTGCCCAGTAGCCTCCATATATTATGACCACACTCTTTATATTTAACAATAACGTGTCAGTAGTCCAACGTAACGAACACGCATCTCATCTGGACCGGCCAAGACTCTCTATTTAGCTTTTCGACCTGCATCAATGAATTAGCGATTTATATTTTCTTCAATTTTAATAATAAGAGTGATTTACTCTTTATGTTGAGCTATGGGCCCATAACCAAATTGGAAAATCATCAAATCAAAAAAAATCAAATCAAATTTATATATAAGTGTTTGTTGAAAATTATGGAAGAGAAAAGTTACAGTTTGGCAGTGGATAACTTTTTACACAAATACTTAACTTGCTAATATTGGTTGGACAAAAACAGAAATGTCTTTGCAGGCTTATATCGGTGCAAGCTGGTCTATACTTCTAACGAGATGAGGCACTTTTTCAATTCCATCGTGTCTCACTTTTGAAGAACTGTGTAATAACAAGAACAGTCGAGAACAGCGACACAATATGAGACTTATACGCTGGCACTTAGCACACTAATATACGTCACTAGGTAACTTTTAGCTAGTTAGTGATGATGCCTTGCTTAACTATTCTAATCAGGTGCAATGCCCGCCCATGTCTTATCATGCATTGGCCTATACCAGCTCTGGGATAGTGTGGATATGTCTCGTCCTTGATTGAATACAGGAACTTTAAACATACTTATTGGGGTGGGCAGAGTTTGATCACTTGTTTGTGGGTATGGACCCTTTCTCTATGTGGAGGATGTTAAGAAGGTCGGGTTACATTATGGGGAATGATCCATCGTTTAAATGCGGTGTGGAGAAAGTGAATGATCATTATAAAGGTGTATCGAGGTGACTTGCCAGTTGAGGGCGAACCTTGGGCAAATCTGAATTTCCAAGGGATATTTCTCATTCTCTTGTGTGTCGTATTGTGAGCTTAATGTAGTGATTTATTAAATCTAAAGTAGTACTAAATTAAATCTAAATCAATCGGTGATGATGGAATTCCTATTCTCCACATCAAACTTATCTTTGCTTATATTGCTAAATTGGTAATGTCCCATGTTAATTCTATATTGGCTCAGTCGATTTTTTCCTTGAATTGGAAGAAGACACGTGTTGTGCCTATAGCTACGATTAAAACTGTTAATTCTGGTGATGATTTGAGACCTATTTCAATTCTTCGGCTATTTTCAAAATTGTAGAACACATTCTCAAGGACTAGATTCTTTTTGCTCTGTTGAGACCTATTTCACCGTCCCAGTATGCGTTTCGTCGGATACTATTAGGAGCAATGTGAATGGTTCTCGCATCACGTCGGTCGTAGCTTTGAATCTATCGAAAGCATTCAACAGTATTAATCATCAGGGACTTATTATGAAGCTACTTGGGCAGTTTGGTTTTTCTAAACTAGCATATAAGCTGGTATACTCATACTTAACTTGGAGATATCAATTCGTTGACATCAATGGTGTTTATTCGATTATTTATCGGATATATGGCGGGGTACTCCAAGGTTCTGCATTGGGACTTTGCTTTTTCATGTTGTATGTTAATAAATTGCCTGATCTTATGCGTAGTAATTGTTGTGAGCCTTATCTATATGCCGATGATATATTTCTCCTATTGAGTAAGGAGAGTGGCGATTAGAAGATACTGCAGGAGATTATCAATGAGAGTCTAGTCGTCTTTTGGAGTCTTCCACGGATTATTCGTTACTCATTAATCCGACGAAATCTAACGCTATGCCCTTTGGAAATGCGAATCGTATCCTATGTTGAAATTGGTGACTTATATAAGTGCTTAGGCGCAAATATTGGTAATGACGTCACCTTTGACAAATATGTTGAATTCATTCATGGAAAAGTTGTGGGTATCTTACGATCTATTTATTCCAATTGTTTTGCTGTTTTTTGTTTGGTGCATTCAGTTGTGAGTTACAGCGTGTTAAAAATGGAAGTGAACAAAGACAAAATTCGGTACATTTCACAGTTTTTCTTTGACAAAGGCGAAAATGCAAGCCAGGCGGCTAAAATTGTGAACGGTGTTTATGGTTCCGATACTGTAACAGCCAATTACGTGCAATTTTGGTTTCGTAGATTCCGTTCAGGAATTTTTGATGTTAAAGATGCACCTCGCACAGATAGGCCGGTCGTCGAAAATGTCGATAAAATCGGAGAAATGATCGAAGTTGACCGGCATGTTAGCAGTCGTAACATAGCCCAGGAGCTAAAAACCGACCATAAAACAATTTTAAACCATTTACACAAAGCTGGATTCAAAAAGAAGGTCGATGTTTGGGTGCCACACCAATTAACAGAAAAAAACATGATGGATCGAATTTCCATCTGCGAAGCCTTGGCCAAACGGAATGAGTTAGACCCATTTCTTAAACGGATGGTGACTGGAGATGAGAAATGGATCACATCGATAACCCTGTGCGAAAACGATCGTGGTCAAAGAGCGGTGAAGCACCTCAAACGGCCAGGAAGATTTTGCTATGCATTTGGTGGGACTGGAAGGGGATTATTTATTATGAGTTGCTTCCATATGGAAAAACGCTAAATTCTGATCTCTAATGTCAACAACTGGACCGTTTGAAGATAGCGATTGACCAGAAACGGCC
>NW_024003770.1:0-2659 GCF_014805625.2 Glossina fuscipes
GCAAAATAGTAAAATGAGATTTTATGTTTGGGCAATGGACCAGATTTAACAAGCGTTTACACTTTGTCGGGCGAAAAAACCCAATATTAATGAGACTCGCTGTTCTTTAATGTCTATCTTTTTTTTTAAATTATCTTTATCAATTTAGAAATAATTTCAATATTTTTCATTTTGATATACTTTAAATAAAATTTTAGTAGCTTCACTGCAGTAGGAAAAGCTGAAGTTAGAAAAGCTAAAAGTAAATACGCGATTGGAACACAGATTAAGACTTAAAGGACACATTAACATTAACGGACAATAGAATGACGCAGACCAGTAATACAAGGAGATAACAGGCAGACAGACTAGCATAGTATCGTTGACATAAGTTATATTTTTCTTTTTTTATTATTGTTGTAACACGCCAGCTGGGCTAGTCAGGCGTAATAAAATCAGCTTCAGCTCTTGCTCTAAGTTACAGCTTTTTGTGGAGACAAAAGGGTTGTTTGGAAATCGGCGAAGAGCTCACGACATCGTCTTTGAAACTTGAACAAATTAACACAATGTTCGATGAATGTCGCTACTTCTCTCCAAAGTTGCAGGAGAAATGTAACGTAGCTTACAGTCCCTCATGTCGAGCTTTAAATAACCTCTTACATCTGTCCATGTTATTCGGCCTCCTTTCTAACCGTCAATTGTTGAGACTGCGAGATATCTTTCATTGCCAAATCCAGCGAAGGCACCGAGCGCGCTATCCTTGACATCAAATACTATTTACATTTCTTCTATTGCGAATTTAGTTTATAGCAGTAATAAACCTAGCAGCCCTCCTCGTGTCAACTTTGACGATTCAGCAAAAGGGTCACCTCCCAATTACGACATTCAGTCCAAATCTCATGAACAGAAATAAAAAATTCTCCTCTTCTACTGCTGCACAAAGAAGTAGAGTCAATCCTTCTGTTTTTTCTCCAACTCAAAATTCACTAGTCTCTGTTCCTAATGCTCGTACTACGAGCGATGTTTTCAACGTGATAACGTAAAAAGTTACTTTGCTTCAGTGCTATTTGTTGTCTAAGTAGCGTGGACACTTTTAAATTGCCTCCACCTCAAAAGAGACTTACCAAAAAGCATATGAAAGGCGGTTCTGCAAGCGAGTTCTTCATTGGCTTTACTGTTAGGAATAGATTCAATTACTGCAACCAACAAAGTTATTGCAGACACCTTCACAAGATAAATAGATCACTTCTTTTTAATCCTTAATATGTCAATAAATTTATTAACTCCAAAGGAGAGTTTACCTGTGTCCCTCCTTCATTTCTGTTAATGGCTCCGACCCCTGTAGTGATGTTGAATCCTCGTGTCTCTTTGGTCAATACTTTGGCGAAAGTTTTCTTCTGCTAACTCCGACCTAACTTATAATTACCTACATCAACTCATTCACCCGATTTCGATTGCAAATTCGTAATCTCATAAGAAAATATATTTGTATGCCGTAGCCTGATGGCATCTCACTATATGTACTCAAATCCCAGAGAATCTAAATCATTCTCTGGAAAGATGCATTTTTGCTTTGCGTTGGAAGAGCAGCTTACTTATTCCGATCCCCGAAGATGGCAATATATCTTTCTTCGAGAACTACAAAGGCATTCTCTAAATTGTTTGAACGAATTATTACTCAATGGTTAGCTTTCTCTATCAAATGTTTGGTTTTCCCGTTTCAATGTGACTTTCTAAAAGAGAGATCAACCGTTACGAACCTCTTAAACCTTACTTGTCGCGCTTTGAGATTTTTGTCTATTGGTTCGCACAGAATGGATAAGACTTCCCTTTATGGCAGATCATTCAAGGTTCTGCTTTATTCTATCACCTTTGATGAGTTTCCCATCCTGGCTTCGATAATCTCATTTCACAGTGCTAATTAAATTTTTTGAAATTAAATCTAAAAAATACAAGAAGCTTTCATTCTCAATAAGTAATTCATTCACTGCACAATATATTATCGATTCACAAAAAATTTAAAAATGTGGTTTCATTCATGGAGTTAAGGGTCTTATTTGACCATAGGCTTCTTTTTAATTTGCACATTGATGTTTCTTTAAACAAAGCCAGGTCAGCGTTTGGTTTTACTAGTGGTAGGCAAAACAGCTTGACGACCTTACGTTACAAAATCTCTTTGCTGCTTATGAAAATAGATAGCTTTACAGCCACAGTAGAAAGCTTCACCATCCTTCTTAATTAATTTAATAAATGTTATTACCGTTTCGCCGACACTACTTAAAATAAACTTCAATGTCTCGAACATTTTCTTTAAATTTACTTTCACAAAACTTACCCAATGTAGATATAATTATGGGCTTTTCATTCCTTTTAAAATCTCTCTCCTAGATGTGCTCCCTTTCCCTATGTCGTATCCAGACTAGTTTCTAATTTTGACATTGTCGCACGATTTGAAAATCGAACCGAATTTTTTCACGTTTATCGATTTGCAACCAGTTGGGATTTCACCTCTTTTCGCCGATTATGGGTGTGTTCTGTACTCGACGCGTACATGCTTTCTATGTTTTTTCTTCTCTTGTTTATTTGTATATGAATTTTGTTCTTCTTCTAATGATTATAACCTATGCTTATCATTACAAATATTTTTAAAAATCAATTGACTTCGGCTGATGATTAATTT
>NW_024003771.1:0-1820 GCF_014805625.2 Glossina fuscipes
CAGTGTTAGATATTAAATATCGTTGACTGATGATACTGAATTTGAACAACACAAGGTATTTGTATTTCTTTCAAGATTTTTAATATTATACTTTAAATATTTAACATAAATCAGTTCCGATGGAAAATGCAATGTCTTGTGGTCTAATGGGCACGACTTTTACTTAAAATCGTTACCAGGTCTGAGATTAGACGTAAAACAATAATTACATGCGCTAACATCAGTTTTCGCATAGAATATAAAATAGATTTGATTTCAGTCCTCAGTTTTGATTTCAGTCCTCAATCAAAGGGTCATTGTATTAAATATAAAAAAATCAAAAAATCATTTTTCAACATCCTTCCTTTTATTTCTTCTATCCTTCATTTTTATAACTTACTACGATAATTTTCAGATATATATACACATATATATGGGCAGCAACATAATGAAAAGCATTTGCTCACATTTAATCTCCTCCCCCTCCCCCGTAGCATACCTGCAATCAGACGTTGCGTGGTTATGGTGTAACTAATTGTAAAATCAATTTCCCAAAGGAAAATGCTCAAGCGAGTCGGTAAAAGGTAAAACAAGCATTAAATTAATATTTTGTCACTGATCCAAGTCTTAGGCACTCAGATGACAATCGCTTAATAACAAGCATATTGCCGGAATTATTTTTCTATTATTTACGGATAGTGACCAATTTTAGTGAATATGTGGCCGAATTTTTGGTATAATGTCATTAGCTCACTAAGGATCCAGAAACTGCATAATTCTTAAAAATACCCCTCAAAGGTTTTCTAAAGTACATGTCTACGCATTTTTGACTTAAGTCTTCAATATGCTAGCAATACATTCATCAAGACTATGAAAGTGAAATGACTACACAAAGTCATACAATTCAACATAAACTACAATCTATAGGAAATATTAAAAGCGATAAAATCGCTCCCGTCGTTTTCAAAGCAAATAGGCCCTTATTGGTTATATAAGACACCAACGTTGATCACTTAATAAGTTTTCAAGAAAAATGTTCTCACGCTTTCATTCTTTTCTAAATGTGTCGACCGCTTGATAGAAATTATGAGGGGTACGAAGAGTTATAATCTTTGGATAAGACGAAGATAAAATGATCTTTCATTGGCTAATGTGAGAAGCTGCACATCTGTGCTGCCATGTTTATTGCGGTCTATTGAATACGTAACGGTTTCAGTTGAGTTTCGAATAATCAATCCTGGCCCTTCTTTCTTATGGATGAGGCAACACATCCCCACTTTTTTTTTAAGGATGCAATCCTTGCTTAATGTTTTGTGTTACTTTCTTAAAAGTAAACGAGAAAGTAAGAGACAAGTAAAGCGCACGAATAGACAAAGTCACTTCAAATCGCTAATATTTCAAATTTGAAAACACTGCCAAGCCTTAGTTAAATACGAAGAGCGGTGTGTATTGGAGGCTACTTTCTTTAATATTTTATTTAAATTCTATTTATATCTATGTCAGATACACGCCTTATGTCTTAATGCATGCAAGTAAACGACAAAACTTATATTGAATGACATAAAGAAAAATTTATTAAATTAATTATTCAATCAATTAAAGTAAATATCTATAAGTAACAATGGAAAGCAATTTTCTACTACGTAACGAATACTGACTTACGACACTTATGATTTAATTAAAATTTCAACAAGTAACCTTAGCACAACGACTAAGAAAACAAATAAAGTCCCTCGACAATTCTCCCCCTCCATGTACTAATAGGTAAACGACAAATCGATCTTCAGAAACAACTGTATTCGAATAACCACATAGGAATTATGAACGCACGACCGCATGCA
>NW_024003772.1:0-2081 GCF_014805625.2 Glossina fuscipes
CTGACAACGCCATATAATTGACTCTAAAACCGGAGGAAGTCTTTTCATTTCTAGTGGTTCAAATAGTTTTGGCAATGCACTAAGTTTCGCGATTCCCCTCAACTCTCAATAAGTTTCTCAGAACTACTTTTATAAAGAGGCAAAATAAAGCTAGTTTTCCGAACCGATGCGAAATGGCCTTTTTTGTAGTTTGGAAGTTGACAGCGCTATAAATATTTCTTTTTCGGAGAAGGACATAGATGGAAAGATCTCAAACGAACTTGTCGAATACGGGTATTTATCAGACGAGATGCTTAAACGAAATATTTGAATATAGTTAAGTAACCAAATTTTAAAGTTTTATTTATTAAAAAAAAAGTGCAAATTAAATATTTTTTATTACTTTTTATGTTTTAACATTAAAAATTATTACATATATATACATATCACTATTTATGCAAAGAAATATATTTTTATTTATATCTTATCTCTTAGCTGTTGTTAACACCAATTATTGCGCTATACTTAACAATGCGGCAATAAAAGACGTGTTTCGCAATGCATATGAAGTGAATTTAAATACGCGATAATTGCATACCCATACAATGGAAAAGGAAACACTGCATTTGCATTTTTGTTATACATAAGCAAATTCTTTGTTATATTCTGCGCTTTATATATATCATGTATATAATAATGAAACCGCAATTTTTAAATGGAAAATACACATTCAATGTTTGAAAATGAGGAAAAATATTTTATTCAAAGTATTGCCCATCGCTAGCTATAGACTTTTCTCACCTGCATGATAAACTTGCAACGCCACGTTTCTGCCTTGAAGCATTCATCTTAGAACAAGTGTTATCGAAGAAACCAGATTAGATGTATGGATGACGGATGTCATGTAAAAATGTGGCCTCAAATTGTTTTTTCTGACATAATGATTACTGGAACCATTTGGTATTAATCCACAAATTTTTACGCCTAGAAACCCCAAAATACATTCACTTTTCGTCCACAAGTAGAATAAACGTAAAAATAACTTTCTTTTGTATCGCTGGAGCAAAAATAAATGCTGCCGCAAATACTTTTCATTTTACGTATACTATGTCACCTTTGCATTTATATAGTTTACAACTTTGTTTAACGAAACTATATAACAAAAACTTGCTGTTTTTTATACATGCTTGTTTCGCTTTAACGTACGATAATGCTCCCTCTGCACGTTCACTGCTTATATTATACTAGGCACACATTTTGTGAATTTCTTATGCAGTTTTTATGAAAATAAGCGTTAAACGGAAAAGAGCAAACATTAGATCAAAACACAAGAATTAATTAACATTTTTATGATCATCATCCTGAACACACATGCAATTTATTAATATAACATACGTGACATCAAAAAATACAAAATAAACAACATTCACAACTGAAGCAAAAATTTGCTTACAGTTACCAAAACCACAAATATAAATAATCCGCAGAGTATGTAAGTATGATTTTCGGTTTGAATAGTTATTATCAAAATTCTGCCATAGAATACAAAAATGTTGTCTCACTTACCCGTTGTTTCGTGTCTGAGTCTGTTAATAACTTAGTTAGCATGAATTGTGACAATGAAACCCAACTGCATAAAGCAGAATCCACCCTTACGTCTCACAGGCGGACTTTGACCATTCTTTTCTCTTATAATTCTACTTTGTTTTTTCTGCTATCAAAAACTTTATGTAAGAAGAACAATTATTCGAAAAAACAGATTAACAGTGTTCCGCTATCTCATAAGTCCTCCACTCCTTTTCTTAAGAA
The DNA here is from genome assembly GCF_014805625.2 of Glossina fuscipes. Classification (NCBI taxonomy): domain Eukaryota; kingdom Metazoa; phylum Arthropoda; class Insecta; order Diptera; family Glossinidae; genus Glossina; species Glossina fuscipes. The sequence continues at coordinate 1,789 of NW_024003772.1, forward strand.
CAATACAAATGCGGCCCACAAAACTACCCTACACTAACGTAAGCAGAAGTTACAAGAACAAAGAGACTTGTCTCATGCTTCGTGTCTCATGAACTACACGAAGAGATCAAAAGTTTTTGAATTCATTTCTGCTTACATTTGTTAAGTCGCTTTTTGAAAGAAGACGTTATTTTCATTACATAATTACGGGCGAAAAACAAGGTTTTTCCAAACAAAAAAAGGATGGGTTAATCCATCATGGGTGAATAATCCACATCTCTTACAAAACCTGATATTCATGCACAAAAAATACT
>NW_024003773.1:0-1189 GCF_014805625.2 Glossina fuscipes
GTCTTGTATAGGTCCGCAGACTTAAACGCCTCTATCCTGGGGATAAACAGACAGAAGAAGACATAAGAAAAAATAAAAGAAAATACAGAGGCTTTCAACAAATTTTTCTTTTTGTCTTGTGCCGGTAAATTACCAAAAAGGCGTATATTTCGCTAATAAAAATGTACAAAACTATAAACTTCATTATATTTAATTTGGTCCCATTAACTAAGACAAATCTGAGGTATGCTACTTAAATGCATGAATCCTAATGGTTTATGCGATCCTAAACTTCACCCCGACCCAAACTTGACAGTTCGTCTTTCAGGCTGACGTACTCTTGACATTTCCTCGAAACTTATCTGTCATGACTGGTGTTGTCCATTGACTGACAATCACATTCGAAACCGGTCGATATGTTTTTGGATAGTTCTTCTCCGATAACCAACTGTGTCTAACAGAGTAGTAATAATATGATAAGATATATATATATGTGAAGAACGGGCATATGTGAATACTGGGAAATATATATACAAAGCGGTACGTTAGCATTATATAGAAACGATTAATAGAAAGATATAGGTATGGCAAACAAACTCAGCCTACCAAGCAAGCCTGGAACTTTGGTCCTTTCAGATGTACATGGAAGTGAGAAAAATCGAAATCAAAAGTAAACACAATCATTGTAGATTCCATAAGATTGTGCAAAAATTTATTCAACGTGGGTGCGGATAAAATGTTTTAGCAAATAAATAATGTTCGCATTTGTTTAGGATTTCGTGATTCATTATTTTCCTTACAAGTTCAGTGGAGCTTGTAAGGAAATTTTTTCTAAACTTTTTATTATGAAATGTCTTTAATTATTATCTTAAATTAAACAACAGAGCTAATATTTATGTTTCATAGAACTTCCGCCCATTTTTTTCCTTTTTCACAATTGCTCACAATTGTTTTATTATTAAGTCTAGGAAATATGTGCATGTGAGCAACTAAAAGTATTATTTATCTATTTATTTATACACTATTGTGATCATAAACTAAGCTGTATATTTTATTTAAACCTCCCAGATAATATGAAATTTCTCTTGTGGGTTGGTAGCGCTGGCTTTAACGTCCGTGTAGAGTTTCAATCAATATTTACACTTGCTCTAAAGCGACATCTGCTTTCGTAAACATACAAAAGTGAGTCGAGCAAGAAATTTACATTACA
>NW_024003774.1:0-6467 GCF_014805625.2 Glossina fuscipes
AAGATATCGTCTAAAGTGAAATGAGTGATTTGTACTTTTTGACCACGGTTGAAGGATACAGGTACACTTACTTTTTCATAAGATCTGCAACACCCAAAATAACTCTTTTAACGATATACATTCTTGATTCTTATGGAAATACTGAACAGCCAACCCTATGTAACTATGTAGGTTATGTTTTTGTCACTTTTCCGGTTTCAAATAATAACGTACTGGCATCATATTTGGTGCAAACAATGTAATTTGCACGCAGATTGGTAGTGGAACCGAGCTAAATTGGTCCAAAGACAGGCCCACAGTAAAAGATAAATTGAACGCATTTCGGTTTTTCTAAACAAAAATTTGAGGTTTTTGCTCAGTAAACTATACGCTATAAAAGATGAAAGACTGAAAGTTTCTAAATTTACTTTATATAGGACCGTAATTTCCACTTTCAAAAATACAAAAATTGGCTGGTTATAAATTATAAAATGTTTCTTTTTTAATGTTTTCTGATTATTACTCATAAGGATGTATTCTTCACATGAAAATACATTCTCTACCTAAAAATGGCTGAGTTTTAAATTAAGCTTGGCAAAAGTGTCGACGTGACGGTTTAATGATTTCTACTCTCCAAGCCTTTTAAGGAAATTATTAAGGAAATATTTATCTGCTCTAATTTTGTATATGATATGTAAGAGGGTAATGCCAATCCTTGTAAATTTTTAACCTAAGATAAAATGTGAGCATTAAATGATATTGAAAAGAAGGCACACTACAAACGCCGTTTACAAGTAGGCCTTGCTAAGGTATTATTTATAAGAGGTCACACAAACCTTCGAACGAGGTTAATCTGACTGCAACAAAACTTTCCAAATTAATCTTAAGTTTTGCAATGTTAACCGTTTAAATTAACCTGTGAATAGATGCTTCAATATTGGTCAGAAATCGTGCTCAAACTCGAAAAATACTGGTTCCTTTCCGGTCGGGTCAAAATTAAATCCAAACATTTGAGAGTCAAATATTGTAAAAGTATCACTAAAAATAAGTGTGTTTTCTGTGGACCATAAAAAATGTTTTTCAGAGCTATACCGGATTGATGCAAAGTTGCGAAAATGTTTAGAGGAACTAGCAGATTATAATAAAATGAAAGAAGATAATATCAAAAGAATATGTTTAAAAATTATTTTAAGGGAAGTTTAACATTTTAATTAACGTTTCAATATCAATTACTTTGTATTATCAGTATTTTAACATGATTTCTTATAAAGTTATAACATCGGACTACTTATCTTTTCTTTAAAGTTATTATTATTAAAGGAAAACGTTGTAAAAACAAAGCAAGTTTGTCATTATTATTAATTAATTCTTTTGCCTTTTCTTCTGTGATTTCATGAACTGACTAACTTGATTCTACACATAACGGGATATACTGTATGAGGGTGCTACTTGCCATTGAGTGCTTCGAGCGCTTTGAGCTAATGTATGCAATATATTGATGTAGTAGACTAATTCTTAAAGCGTTTGAATGCATAACAAAACAGAAAGAACCATGAAAAGAGAAAAAAGTAAGCAAAATATTAAAACGTTATTTCAGTGTCGAAACAAAAAAACATAAATAAAAATATTTTATATAGAGGGGGAGCGTTATAAAAGTTAATGTAAGAAGAACAGGTTAAAGAGGAAATGCTATATTGTTGAGGTCATATAATCCGTACTAAATGCACTCTTGCTGAAAATTGATTTCAGTTTTATTAGTGTGTTTAAAATTTTTTCATTAATAATACACTTTTTTCACATAAATTAAATTTGATGCACAATTTCTTTAGCAAAGGTTTTCATAACAATTTTCACGGGTTCTAGGTGCTTTCTAAATCAATTGTTTGATTATCGTCTTTGACCACGCATGTGGGATGCGTATCCGTCATGTAAAGTTCACATTACGTTTACCAAACATTGCCGTTTAAAACTTTAACACACAACACAAAAGTCCATAAATTATTAGCATTGTTCAGTGCAAACGTTCTTTATGCTCTGGTTATGCGTGTGTTCATCCATACGTATGAGTATCATTGTATTGGAATGTGTAAAATGTGTCTAGTCCAGTGTATTGCACTTCCAACAAAGTTCTCTGTAACATGTAGAAGAATATGAACATATAGTGCAACAGAGACAGAGGGAACGAGGGTGGTGAGGTAGTGCTCTTTTAAATGTCTGCAAAGGTTTTTCAACAAATACTTTTTCGCTTAGGTTCTCTATTTCGCTCCATGCTTTAAGGTGAATGTAAAAAAATTAGCGATTTACACAATCTAACGGACTCGGATGATTTGTAATAAGCGAAATAATTATCTGAAGTGGTTGGAAAATCAATTTCATGCTCACTTGACCTAGTTAATCAACGATTTTTTTCAACTCTAAAGAAATCATTGATCGTTTTAAAGCAATTCTAGCTCGGGTTAACATAGGAAGATAAGCTGCCATTCCGGCAAAGAAGTTTTGTTGTAAAGACCCTAGCCCATTTAGCGTTGCTTCGGTATAGCTACATGGACGATAAGATAAAATTTTAACATTTCAGTGAAATTTTACGTCGTTACGGTACTTGCGAAGCAACAGATCACTAATGTAATGATTTACTCGGAATAAAAAAGTAATTTGCGTCATTTTAAGGAAAAAAATGGGACTGAAATGTGCAGCCAGGCAATTTCGACGATCAAATAAACTATGCTACTACGCATGGTACAATCCAAAGTTAAGAATTTAATAAAAATTGTGTAAGTTTGAAAAACGCGCCCATTCGAGCGGGCCCAACACGTGAGTCCACTTTATCCAAACTTAGTGCAGAAATCGTTGTTGTCGATCTTTTCTGTTATAAAATACCCAAACTTGGATCTTCCTATTATAAAAAGGCCTAAATATAATAAGAAGAGTTGTTTTAGAGAAGGTATAAAAAAATTTTTTTTGAAATAAGTTTTTGTTTAATATCACTAAAATATAAAGACAGTAAATAAATAAACATTTCGCTTGCCACATTTTCCTTTATAAGATTATGTATAAAAGTTTAGGGCGCTTAAGATTTCAATGTGCAACAAATTGGGCCGCAACACCAATGTAAGGCTAACTTGGAATATCTTCGCGGATCGTAATACACGAACGACATTGAATTTGGATATATTCTTGTTGTTTATCACCCGTCATGTTGTAAGACATACGTTATGGAAGCAAAGTACTTTATAATTCACGAAATGGCGTAGTTGAGTGTTAACTTTCGCCATATATATTTTGAAGCTTAGCCTCACTAATAATAATAACAATCATAATGATAGTTATAAAAGTATTAAGAAAATTAACAATAGCGTTTTCCCTTTAAAGGCTAAGGAGTAATAGTTGCTTACCGTCCTTAATGATGAGTATCAAATAATATATCATGTATTAGAAAATGTCTGACGTTGCCAGAACAAAGTAGACGCAAATTATTAGCGAGTTTATGCAATCGCTAGCATTGCGTATCTACTTACTTACTTCAGTTATGTGGTTGGATAATGCGTTAGTGGATGAGAACGATACAACATAAGGTAAACAATTCCTTTGTAGACATAGCCCCATGATAACTACGTTTTTTCATCCTATGGTACTTAATCAACTAAAACAATTAAATTTTTTGTTATATTTGTAACTTCAAGAACATTCATTTTTCCTGATAATATTAATAAAGTTATTATGTAAACAAAGTCCACAACCAATCGATATGTACTTTATAAATTAAAACTGTTTTTAGAAAATAAAATGAAGGAAATAAATACTGCGCACACAAACTCATTATTAGTATCATTGCTATAATTTATTTAGACCAAGGAAATAATTTCTAGGATGAACTCTGGCAACTCAGTTTTATGTGTTTAAATGAAATGGATATCTTCATTTTTATTACCCCTTAGAATCCCCTCTCCGAAGACATGTACATACATAAAACGCATATGTAAGATGCGAGGATGGTTCCAGAAGTAATCAAGGATGTATTCTTAGGATGCTCTAAGTTTAACTTCATAGATTATTCCCAGGCATACTGTACAATGCTGATACCATGTCTACATTAAGCGCGGTCGTATTTTTCAAAATATGTCCTTTCACTTTAGTTTATTCCGTTACGAGGGCAGGTACGTTTATCCGACGATTGAATTTACTCTAAGTGCGAAATAGCAAATCCACGTTTCATCCATCGTTATTAATCGATGCAAAAACCCGACTTCGTTGCTGTGAAACATTGCGAATAGCTTGCTTATGTTGATATTTTCAATTAATTTGAGCCACACAGATCTTTTCGAAATTCTTACCTTATCCACTAGCCTGAGCATACCCAATAGATGCTTAAGCGATTAAGCTTTACGAAGTTCATACTCTCCAATAGCAGTTACCATTTAGCCGCCAATTGGACTGCTGTTATGGCTACCCTCGTACACAAATACGACAACAATTTTATGTGGCTTTCATACTAAACTTTCAAACTTTTGTAAGTCCTTGCAAAATGTTGCAAAACAAAACTTTTGAGAACGTGTTCAAACTACTAATGAACATAATGTGTTAGTTTATATATATACAGTTTGAGGATGTCAGTTACTTTTGTGTTACATCAGACAAAGAGATGATTTTCTGATTAGTCTTATATTAGATATCTATATAAAAATTATGCTTTGATTTTGTCTATCTGCAAAACACTAATTTTGTTTAAATGATTAGAAAGCAAACGACAGCCTTTGTATAATAGCTTGTTAAAGGTTTCAAGCAGGGTAATCTGATTTAGAACAATTCAAGATTTCGTTGCTTTCAGCATTTCTCCTTCTGTAGCAAAATTACTTTTGCTTCTTAATTTCTAAATAGTACTTATTGCGTGGGCACTCTCAGGAGACAGGATATGCTGTAGTGTCTGTAAAGTTTCTACCTACAAGTGATGCGGGTAGATAAACTCTGCTGATATGTTCAATAGACATGGTCTTCAGCGTCTTTTCTGTGTAAATTTTCTGCCCTTCCATGAATAGCAGATTTGCTTTAGCTGTGCTTACCTTCATATCTGTCAGTAAAAATTTCGATTACGGTCGTTAACAAAACTTTATTAAAAAAGTTGACAAATTTATTTGTAAATTTTTTGCCTCGTCATTCTCACCGTTCTCCTTTGGACAAGTTTTAAAGTTGTTAAGGGTCTATTTTCGAATTAGATTCTTGTCTTGTCTTTCGACAATGTTGTAATTATAAAAACGCTGATTATGAAGCAGGTTTTAGAACTTGTGAGCATCGTAATCGTTCCTCACTTTGGTCATACGCCGAAAGGCCTGTAGCACCTGAACGCTAAGCCTTTGATATGGATGGACCAAGGGACCAATAAGCGATGGTCTAATTCGCGCGGTCAGCATGAGTAGTTGCCGGGTAGTGCCCGTTCTGCTTGGTATGTGTTCATTAAAACCTCTCAGTTTTCACGATTTACGCGTATACAGTGTCCAAAAAAAGCGAATTTCCTAAATTTGATTCTTGGGATTAATGTTGACAGTTGCAACTTTGAAGTTGAATTAGTAATATATAACTCAAAGTGTTGAAATAAGCTATAAAAAAATTGAGCCTCATTTTATAATAAGTCCAAGAAAACGATGAGTTTCTAGACTTGGAAGTGAGACTTGCGCATTATTATTACACAAATTAGTTGAGTGTTCTTTCTCCAGTTAAGGAAACCTATAGCCTTACTTTGTGAATTTCGGAATAAAATTATGAATAGTTTTAGAAGGAATCCGTGGACAGTCGCGGCGTTTGTCTTAGTATCGTAACTGAAATTTTACCGCTTACAAAACAGGCAGGGCAACAATGCAATAGGTAGTGTGAAGGTTTTGTTACTTGGCGAGCAGGTGTTAAGCAAGCACTAGAGATAAGTTGAAAAAAGTTTGCATAGTATTCTTTCGTTATGTTCTATATGTCGTAAAAATATTCCAAATAACAATCATTCGAGGGCTTTAGTAGCTTTTAACGAAGTACTTATAGAACAAAAGCAGCTATTGCTATTGGAATCTGAACTGCAGTCTATTGACTTTTCTGAAATTATGAATTGTGAAGATTGAAATTCCTATCTGATTTCGTATCTTAAACTTTTTATCAATAACCATTGGTACTTGCCAGCTATATTCTTCAGTCATTTTTTTTGGTACTAACTATTCCTCTATACTAACATTATTAATTACTGAAACGAAGTTAGCCCTCCAAGATAACCCATTTTTATGATTCGTGTCTTCGCTAAAATGTCTTTGCTAATATTAAAATTATATAATCTTAGCGAACGTGTATATATAACACATACTAAGCCACTAATTACGAACTCAAAACCAAAAATGCTTAGTTATAGCTCGTAAATCTCATGCAAATACTGAAAGAATGCAATGGTAAGATCGTGTTATAATCATTTTTGGACAGCAGATTTTTGATATGTCGTGAAAAATTCTAAAATCTGTAAA
>NW_024003775.1:0-8056 GCF_014805625.2 Glossina fuscipes
CTTTATTAATACTACTAAGCTTATTATCTAATATCCATTTATTTAAATTAGAGCCGATAGCCTGTGTTGCTAGTGCTCAATGTCTCTTTTTTTAGTCTAAGAATTTAATTCATTAGTCTAAAATTAAAATAATAATAATAATAATAATAAGTTGAAGTAAATGCTTGTGAGTGTCATCACGGACGATGACTTAGCAAACCAACAAATACATAGACACAGACTAACGATCAGGAGAACGATACCGACGGACCGTGGGACTGTCATGTGATGTCACGCCATTAGTGATCGTTTGATTTACGCTAAAAAAATGAACGAATGAAATGCTTTTTTAAACAATTATTGTACTAAAGATCTTACGCGTTTCATAGCTTATTAAATAATATTGTAACATAAATTTTTTTAATTTTAAATTAAAGATTTAATTATCTCAACCATCAATTTTATTGCAGATACCTTCGGCTGACAAAATCCTCACGGCTTGTTAACCCTAAATACTTTCATAAGTTTATCAACTCAAAAAAAATCTCCATATGTCGCAGGTTTCTTTCAATGGCGCTGGTGATATTGAAAACACAAACCCCTTTCCTGAATACTTAAGGCAAAATTTTTCAACTGCTGATTCTCACTTAACTATTAACTCCGTTTCGATTCCTAACTTGGTGATTTCAGAAAAAACTCGTTCACCTTTATGAAATTAAACCTAAAAAGATCCAAGAAGCCTTTTTTTTCAAGGTGGAAGTTATTCAATAACTCTTTAAGTAAAGCTAGGTCCGCGCTAGATTTCATTAAGCCGTGTATCAAAGAGCTTAAGAATCCTTACATTACAAGAAGGCTACATATGTGCTTAGTTAGACAAATACTTGGCTAGGTCTCTGTTGAGTAATCTCCATCCTACAGGTGTTATGTAGATTATACACTGAATCCGCTCAGAAGCAATTCTTGATGTTTGTTATGTTTCTTATGATTTTGGATTGGGACCAACTTGTCTCTCCTCCTTATGAAAATAGATTCCTTCTATTATCCTTACCGTCACTTACGTAAGGTAAGGATAAGGTTATTCTTGGTTCTCAACGGAAGCAATAAATGGTGCTATCGATTCGCCCATATTATTTGATGAGATAAGCTTTAATGTCCCTATTCCCTTCTCTAGGCAATATGAATATATTAATTCGTTCAAAGATCTTTGCAGAAACCTAAACTATGTCCACCGCTTAATCGTAATATCGGAATATTGCAATTCTATCAAAACAACTACGCTCAATCCGCGCGATTTGCTTATGTCTTATTTAAACTAACTTGCAATCTTCACACCTCACTATGATTCGAAAATTAACTGATGTTGTTTATTGTTTTCGTTTGCCAAGCTTTTGCATGTTTGCAGTGGCTAAGTGGTTCGCTTCCAACTTACTTACTAATAAAATAAGAGTTCGAAGAGCTGTACTGAAATATTTTAGGCAAGGTGCTTTACATTACCGAGCTCCGACTAAGAATTTAGAAAAAAATGTATTTGCAGGCAACGGGAAGGAGACGTGTCGGACGCATTTGTAGCAGTTATTTTAAACTCCAATAGCTAATTCAAGAGTGTTGAACGAGTAATAAAATTTGCCTACTAAATTTTCCTTCTTTCCTGGTCTATACCAATGTTTGGCTAAGTAGTAATTTATTATTTTTAGTCATTTTCATATCTTTCTATATAATTTTCAGACGCTTGGAATATTCTTTCTTGCAACTTCTTAAATATTCCAAAATTTTTGTTTGAAACTTTAAAATGAAATCAATTTTTTGGTGTTTTTTGAATTTTCCCTTAATAAATCATTTTGTGTACAGTAAAAGCTTCTTATTTGCGGAGTATGCGTTCCATAAAAATGCCACGAATACAGAAACCATGAATTCGGAATGATAACTTATATGGGCTTATACGGGGATACGTTCCTAGGTGACAAAATAAAAAACAAATCAAATATATAAAAAAATCAATTTAATTTTAGTTTTTGAACATTTTGATTAATTATCTTAAGGCTTAGGCAACGATTTGAAGAATTTTGTAATTTTCTCTTGCTTGGCAGTTTTTAAAATTTCGTTCAATTCTGGCTGATACGCAGAAGTCGCATTAGCAATTAAAAGTAAAACTTCGTTCCATAAAAGGATTAATGTTCATAAAGAAATCGCAAAGCTCATTTGCCATTCTTGAACCTTCACTAAGACTTTTCAAATTAAATGTCACGTTTCCAGTGCTTGTTGAATCCTCTTCCTCAATGGGCGGTGAATTTAACACTTCCTCCAAGTCGGTTTCAGTCAAATCTTCATCTTGCGATTCAAGCAATTCCTGAATGCCGCTTGATTCTATCTGCTTGAATCTACCTTGTCCTATTCGCGATTTCGGCTATGTTTGCAGTCAAAGTTAGAACTTGCACAGATTCTATGTCATTTTCCGCAGTCAGAGCAGGCCACAGTTTTTTCCAGCATGACTTCAATTTGTGTGGCTTTAGTTCTTTCAATGATTCTTTTATGTTTACGATGCATTTTGCTAGGTCAAATTTCTTCCAGCACTCCAAAACATTCATACCAGGATTACATTCCATATTATCCATTACGATTTTGAAGGTTCGTTTAATGTAATAGAGGATGACCTGGTGCATTTAGAAGTGCTTTAAAGTCGAAATTCTGTTTTTTAAAAAAGTTTCAGAAACAAAACAATTCCGAAATCAGTCACAAAATATCCGCGAATAAAGAAATTTATAGCCGCGAATATGGGAATTGAATCGCATTTTTTTAATCCGCGAATAGTGAAACCGCGAATAAAGGAAGCGCGAATAAGGAGCTTTTACTGTATTTACATTTGGGAGTTTGCACTATTTATATATGTGCATAGCTGTATGTCGAACTTGATTGCCTTAGTTTTTGCGAGGAAGCCACTAAAAGTTTTCTGCGTACCAATAACTGTGGTCATGTTTCTACAAAGCGGCTTAATTTTTCGCAATGTTGTGTTCTTTGTCGTGAATGTGTAAGACAGCATTGCAGACAATACATATTCATACTTATATTATTCAATAAGTCTACGGCTTAACTTGCTGTTCTTTTTTTGCAATTTCGTCACTCAAACTCACTTAATAATGCTACATAACCACTAAGTTCGGGCAGCCAGACCGTTCAGCATCATCGGTGTGCATATGACTTTGTTTAAAATTAGCAAACCGACCACAAATTTATTTTTTCAACAGTCAAAACTCACTAAACGTTTATTGCTGGCGATATTTGTTGTCATCAAAAAGTAAAGGTTAATCAATAAATGAAATCCGTTGTGTATTTTTTTTGAAAATGACAAAAGTAACGTAACTAGCATTGCTTTTATCAGTAAAATAATGATCAGAGTGCAATGAAATTTTCACAGGTATGATTGGAAGGTTGCTACCATCCGGAAATCGTATGAGTCGGTCAACAGCGTTATCATATATCTATCAGACCGGAGACTTATTGATTGATATGCTGTATACATAATATGTACATAAAAGTGGTACTTTTTTCTTTTAATTATTGAAAGATGTTACTATTTTGCTATTTTTGCTCAAAACGCTCCGTTAGGTAGAACACATACATCTGTATGTGTCTCATTTCAGTGCTTTATATATAAGTATTATTAGTAAATTATGAAACTAAGTAATATGTTTATACATAGTTCGGTCGGAGGCTATATTACATTTTTATCTAATTATTATCATTGTATTTATAAGAAAGTTGCATCTATTTTTAAACTTAATCTGTGGATATATCTCCCAGATTGCAGTTGAATTTACAATATCCGTAAAGTTGCCAAAACTTCTAGGTACAGATAAAATGAAGCACTGAAGATAATATATACTACATTTGATATCTGACTTCCTTCTTGTACGTTAGAGAAACGAAACGATAAAGTTAGTTAACCGTCATCATATGATGGCGAATATAGAATGACACCACTGTTTCTAGTATATAAATTTTATGATATTCCTGCACCATCAAACACATGTTCATCTGCATCCTCTTTTTATTATTAGTTTCTTTCTTATATGCATCTGCAGAGTGAAATAGTAAAAAATTTCGAAAAGTTTTTGTCCCTGCAAAAACTGAAAACGTTTACAGTCTTAGCGAAGGAGAGAAAATAAAACTACACTAGAAATTAAAACTGAGAAAATTGTATTTAGGTAAAAGCGATACGATTTCTAAAGTTTACTTCCTGTCAAAAACTAAATAAAAAGTACAAAATTTGTAACATTTTTGCATATGAGGCGTTCATTCTAAAAGTGTGGCATGTCTAAACAATCTATCGTCACAATAACTCGAAATTCCTATCAGGCTAATCTAATTGCATCATGGGGTGAAAATATATTTCAGCTAACGTAAAACATTTTGTAATGCAATGACGTAGTAATACGTGCACTGGCTAAAAAATGTATACACAAAGCCGACATCAATCCTAGACACAAACTTCCTGATCTAATGAAAATGGAATGAATACATTACTGATTATAAGTTTCTATTATCAGAATATTCATTCTTATCAAACTATGACGATTTTGGAACGCTAGAAAACGCAATACGAGAAACCGATATATCTTCCAGGATTACAATGGAGTGGTAGAAAATTATCGAAAACGTAATTAACTTTTACATCACGAAATGAAGTTCTTGCGTTTTCCACCTAATGATGAGTGAAGGCGGTATTAAAGATGAAGGAAAACACTGATGGAGAAGCTGTGAATTTTTGGATCACATTTACAAGATGAGCACCATAAAAAAGCTTAAAAGAGATAACGAAGGAGCGATACACTAAACTTAAAATTAAAAATTCAACACCGCAAAGAGGTAAAAAAATTATTTTGGAAGATGCAAAATTGCTTTTTTGGCACGTCAAAGATACAATACAGTGCATAATGGACTCGTTACCAACTCCCAACTCCGCAACAATCTTTAACGTGGCTCAATGTCGTTGTTAATAATCTTATATAAGTCTCATTCTGCAGACATGGTTTCTTGTGAAGTATATATTTGTGTTCCCAAAACTGAAAAAATACTGCATCCATGATATTATTCGAAGTCGCAGACCAATTTTGCGAGGATATTGGAAAGCGGTTTTCATTGTTGTTTTTCAAACCAGAAGTTGCTTTGGAGAAGGTATATAGCCTAGAGATGTACTTTGGAAGAGAAGTACAATAAATACTGCATACTAAATACTTCTGAAGAACATTGACGTTATTCTTTGATCAATTCAAATCCTTTTCAGCGCCCTCACTCATTTAAAGTACTCTTAGTACGCCACACAACAGCTCAGTAGCTCTGCACAGGTTTTTCTTAACATTTTACATAAACATTGTTCCCTCTTTTCGTTCTCTCCAACCCAGCTTGCGCGTGTAGAAAACATATCCCCACTGGCTGCTCATAAAAAAAAAAAATATATATATATATATATATATATATAATGGTAGGCATCACAATTTTAGGTAGCTTGGCAGCGCCTCATTGTCAATTGAGCAAAACAAACGCCACGCTTGCATACTTATGAAGGTTTGAATGCTTTGTTGGCAGTTCGTAGCCACTTGCGAGGGCTCATCTGCTCTTTAAATACAAAAATGTGAGTTAGAAAAATATATGACACCAATGTGTTAAACAACGATAGCCAGATAGATATAATAGGTAATCAATTATTTTTATATCTAAAGTGGACTATAACAGCTATATCAATAAATACAAATTGTTATTGCTCCATTTATTATGTTATTATTTGTTATTATCAGCGACAGTTCACTATCTTTTTCAAATTGAAAATTTTCAATCCCCCTCTCATAGAAATGCAGGATTCACGAAGTAAAATATGACTCAATGTGCGTCCTCAATAAGCTAGATTTAGGGGTTGATATTTTGGTGGGCGGCCGTATTCTATCGATTCGGCTAAGGAATGTATCGAACCTGAATGGGAATAGAGTGCTTCGATCGACGATAATTTTTATACTTGCCTCTGATTAACGCGGCACCGTTGCGATTACTTACCTACATGTGTTTTCAATTTTGTGTAGGTGTTGTAACGTCCGTGTTGTAACGTAAGTATGGGGCGTTTCTGTCGGTCGCCTGTTTCTATGCAAAATTAACATAGTAAACAACCCTTTCTGTACCTGAGAAGTCTTACAATCTCCTAATCCTATCCTACTTGTCTGTCCGAATTTTACCACTTTTAATCGCCATTCCACACTTGAAAAATTGGGTATATGTGGTCTTCGTGACCACAGCATTTTTGAAATTTAGGGTTTTCGCAATTTAACAGCTTTCCTTTTTTTTAATCATGTCATCGAGACATAAGCGTTCACAGTCAAATTATGAGCGTTCTCTCTTTTACACTTTTTTCTCTCAAACTCATCAATCCCTTCACATGACACTTTATACTCATGTATTACATGACTCCTTACGCAACAGAATTTACTCCTCGTTGTTCTACATATTTTAAGAAAAACTTAAAAAAAAAAGTGAAATGACGGACGTATAACACGCAAAATTAAAATGACTGCAATCAAATAAACACTAACATAAATAAATATTAATAATAATATGTACCAAATCTAACCCTAACTTTATTAAGGCCGAAACAAAGAGCTCTGTGTTCACATTGGGCCTTTTTTACACATCTCAGCGAATTTCCGGTTGTTCGTTTGCTGAATAACAGTAGTTTTTATACATATATATATATTTTTTACCCGATAACGGCAGACCATTATGTACACAAAATTATGCAGGGCTTTTCAGCATTGTATTAAATACATGTTTAGTCAAATGACCTTTGCGAAGCAGTCTACATCATTTTGTCACTTTGGAGTGTGCATTGTTTACCAAACTAAACTTTATTGTATTATTTGTAATGTACGCATACATACGTGTAGGGGGTTTCTGTCGGACGGCTTTTTCTCTGCTGTTCACAAAGGTAATATTACGTCAAGGTCAAGTTTGTTTGAACGGAGAAATTAATTCATTTTTTTCCCAGTTAAAAAAAAAAACAAAAGTTTTCAATTGCCGAAAAGGGTCGTTGACAAGATAGTGGAGTGTTTAGGTAAAGATGTGTTAAAGCAAGCCAATAGCATAACTACCGAATTTTCGTTCGGTAACCGGCCGTATAATTACTAAAATGGATATTTTATATTCTTATATATATACTGCCGATAGCCTGTGTTGCTAGTGCTCAATGTCTTTTTTTTTAGTCTAAGAATTCAATTCATTAGTCTAAAATTAAAATAATAATAATAATAATAATAATAAAAATAAGAAAAGAAAAAAGTACAAAATTTGATTCGCATATACATACATATACGAATATAGTTCTAAAACTGTCAATACATTACAGAGGCTTTTAAATGTTTTATGAATTCTTTGTAATTTACTGTGATTTTGTGCTAAATTTATGCATAGAAGTAATAAGAAGTTATTATCGACAGAAAGATATGAACATCGAAAAATCTTCTGTAATGGTAGTTTTAAAAAGAGCAAATCAAAGTAAAAAAAAGAAGTAAAGAGGTATGAAATGCATTTTTTTTGCGCCTCGAAAGGGTTACAAGTAAGCGCAATGTGAGGAAGGCAAGAAAGAAGAACATCGCACCAAGTAAGAAATGTGTCGAGAAGAGGAATTAATTAAACAAAATTAAACGAAAACTTAAAAAGAAAACAATATATTATTTAATGCTAGGCTCAACAAATAGAGAAAGGAAAAAAATAATAATAAGTAAAAAAAAAATTTGTTTCCGAAAGATGAGGTAAGTAAACAAGTAAGTTGAAGTAACAAACAAACTCAAAACCGTCATTGTTACTGACAGTTTGTCTGTATTACTAGCTACCCGGAACCCTTCGACTTCGAGATGGAGCACCATCAACAAATTAAGGAATATAATTGCTACACCCGACGAAAAAATCAAAATGTTATGGGTACCAAGTCACATCGGTTTACTGGAAAATGAGCAGGCTGATCGAGCGGCAAAGTATGCTGCTTCTGCTTCTCTAATTATGGATGATGTCATGGAAAAGTTGGATCTTCAAAGATACA
>NW_024003776.1:0-19377 GCF_014805625.2 Glossina fuscipes
TGTACGCGATTCATATTTAGAAAAATGACAACTCAATAACTTCCATATAATCTCTTAAGCATGTGCATGGACAAACGCGCTGCTATTGCAAATAAATTTCCGTAATGTATTATCTTAAACATACAAGCTGAAAAAAGACATAAACAGGATGTGTATAAGTTCGAATATTTCATTAGCAACATTATTGCAACATTTTGGCTTTACGGTCTTGTGTATGCGGAGATGACCGGTTTTTGGCGAATTTCGAGGTGATGTCGCCTGACCAGGGTAATGAAATTAGATTTTTTTTACAGATTTTAGAATTTTTCACGACATATCAAAAATCTGCTGTCCAAAAATGGTTATAACACGATCTTACCATTGCATTCTTTCAGTATTTGCATGAGATTTATGAGCTATAACTAAGCATTTTTGGTTTTGAGTTCGTAATTAGCGGCTTAGTATGTTTTATATATACACGTTCGCTAAGATTATATAATTTTAATATTAGCAAAGACATTTTAGCGAAGACACGAATCATAAAAAATGGGTTATCTTGGAGGGCTAACTTCGTTTCAGTAATTAATAATGTTAGCATAGAGGAAGAGTTAGTACCAAAAAAAATGACTGAAGAATATAGCTGGCAAGTACCAATGGTTATTGATAAAAAGTTTAAGATACGAAATCAGATAGGAATTTCAATCTTCACAATTCATAATTTCAGAAAAGTCAATAGATTGCAGTTCAGATTCCAATAGCAATAGCTGCTTTTGTTATATAAGTACTTCGTTAAAAGCTACTAAAGCCCTCGAATGATTGTTATTTGGAATATTTTTACGACATATCGAACATAACGAAAGAATACTATGTAAACTTTTTTCAACTTATCTCTAGCGCTTGCTTAACACCTGCTCGCCAAGTAACAAAACCTTCACACTACCTATTGCATTGTTGCCCTGCCTGTTTTGTAAGCGGTAAAATTTCCGTTACGATACTAAGACAAACGCCGCGACTCTCCACGGATTCCTTCTAAAACTATTCATAATTTTATTCCGAAATTCACAAAGTAAGGCTATAGGTTTCCTTAACTGGAGAAAGAACACTCAACTAATTTGTGCAATAATAATGCGGAAGTCTCACTTCCAAGTCTAGAAACTCATCGTTTTCTTGGACTTATTATAAAATGAGGCTCAATTTTTTTATAGCTTATTTCAACACTTTGAGTTATATATTACTAATTCAACTTCAAAGTTGCAACTGTCGCCATCAATCCCAAGAATCAAATTTAGGAAATTCGCTTTTTTTTGGACACTGTATACGCGTAAATCGTGAAAACTGAGAGGTTTTAATGAACACATACCAAGCAGAACGGGCACTAGCTGGCGACTACTCATGCTGACCGCGCGAATTAGACCATCGCTTATTGGTCCCTTGGTCCATCCTTATCAAAAGCTTAGCGTTCATGTGCTACAGGCCTTTCGGCGTATGACCAAAGTGAGGAACGATTATGGTGCTCACAAGTTCTAAAACCTGCTTCATAATCAGCGTTTTTATAATTACAACATTGTCGAAAGACAAGAAAAGAATCTAATTCGAAAATAGAACCTTAACAACTTTAAAACTTGTCCAAAGGAGAACGGTGAGAACGACAAGGCAAAAAATTTACAAATAAATTTGTCAACTTTTTTAATAAAGTTTTATTAACGACCGTAATCGAAATTTTTACTGACGGATATGAAGGTAAGCACAGCTAAAGCCAATCTACTATTCATGGAAGGGCAGAAAATTTACACAGAAAGACGCTCAAGACCATGTCTTTTGAACATATCAGCAGAGTTCATCTTCTCGCATCACTTGTAGGTAGAAACTTCACAGATACTACAGCATATCCTGTCTCCTGAGAGTGCCCACGCAATACGTACTATTTAGAAATTAAGAAGCAAAAGTAATTTTGCTACAGAAGGAAAAAAGCTGAAAGCAACGAAATCTTGAATTGTTCTAAATCAGTTTACCCCGCTTGAAACCTTTAACAAGCTATTATACAAAGGCTGACGTTTGCTTTCTAATCATTTAAACAAAATTAGTGTTTTGCAGATAGACAAAATCAAAGCATAATTTTTATATAGATATCTAATATAAGACTAATCAGAAAATTATCTCTTTGGCTGATGTAACACAAAAGTAACTGACATCCTCAAACTGTATATATATAAACTAACACATTATGTTCATTAGTAGTTTGAACACGTTCTCAAAAGTTTTGTTTTGCAACATTTTGCAAGGACTTACAAAAGTTTGAAAGTTTAGTATGAAAGCCACATAAAATTGTTGTCGTATTTGTGTACGAGGGTAGCCATAACAGCAGTCCAATTGGCGGTTAAATGGTAACTGCTATTGGAGAGTATGAACTTCGTAAAGCTTAATCGCATAAGCATCTATTGGGTATGCTCAGGCTAGTGGATAAGGTAAAAATTTCAAAAAGATCTGTGTGGCTCAAATTAATTGAAAATATCAACATAAGCAAACTATTCGCAATGTTTCACAGAAACGAAGTCGGGTTTTTGCATCGATTAATAACGATGGATGAAACGTGGATTTGCTATTTCGCACTTAGAGTAAATGCAATCGTCGGATAAACGTACCTGCCCTCGTAACGGAATAAACTAAAGTGAAAACACATATTTTGAAAAATACGACCACGCTTAATGTAGACATGGTATCAGCATTGTACAGTATGCCTGGGAATAATCTATGAAGTTAAACTTAGAGCATCCTAAGAATACATCCTTGATTACTTCTGGAACCATCCTCGCACCTTACATATGCGTTTTATGTGTGTACATGTCTTCGGAAAGGGGATTCTAAGGGGTAATAAAAATGAAGATATCCATTTCATTTAAACCCATAAAACTGAGTTGTGAGAGTTCATCCTAGAAATTATTTCCTTGGTCTAAATAAATTATAGCAATGATACTAATAATGAGTTTGTGTGCGCAGTATTTATTTCCTTCATTTTATTTTCTAAAAACAGTTTTAATTTATAAATTACATATCGATTGCTTGTGGACTTTGTTTACATAATAACTTTATAAATATTATCAGGAAAAATGAATGTTCTTGAAGTTACAAATATAACAAAAAAATTAAATTGTTTTAGTTGATTAAGTACCATAGGATGAAAAAACGTAGTTATCATGGGACTATATCTACAGAGGAATTGTTTACCTTATTTCGTATCGTTCTCACCCACTAAGGCATTATCCAACCACATAACTGAAGTAAGTAAGTAGATACGCAATGCTAGCGATTGCATAAACTCGCTAATAATTGCGTCTACTTTGTTCTGGCAACGTCAGACATTTTCTAATACATGATATATTGTTTGATACTCATCATTAAGGACGGTAAGCAACTATTACTCCTTAGCCATTAAAGGGAAAACGCTATTGCTAATTTTCTTAATACTTTTATAATTATCATTATGATTGTTATTATTATTAGTGAGGCTAAGCTTCAAAGTATATGGCGAAAGTTAACACTCAACTACGCCATTTCTTAAATTATAAAGTACTTTGCTTCCATAACGTATGTCTTAGAACATGACGGGTGATAAACAACAAGAATATATCCAAATTCAGTGTCGTTCATGTATTACGATCCGCGAAAATATTCCATATTGAAATCTTAAGCGCCCTAAACTTTTATACATAATCTTATAAAGGAAGCGAAATGTTTATTTATTTACTATTTTAGTGATATTAAACAAAAACTTATTTCAAAAAAAATTTTTTTATACCTTCTCTAAAACAACTCTTCTTATTATATTTAGGCCTTTTTATAATAGGAAGATCCAAGTTTGGGTATTTTATAACAGAAAAGATCGACAACAACGATTTCTGCACTAAGTTTGCATAAAGTGGATTCACGTGTTGGGCCCGCTCGAATGGGCGCGTTTTTCAAACGTACACAATTTTTATTAAATTCTTAACTTTGGATTGTACCATGCGTAGTAGTATAGTTTATTTGATCGTCGAAATTGCCCGGCTGCACATTTCAGTCCCATTTTTTTCCTTAAAATGACGCAAATTACTTTTTTATTCCGAGTAAATCATTACATTAGTGATCTGTTGCTTCGCAAGTACCATAACGACGTAAAATTTCACTGAAATGTTAAAATTTTATCTTATCGTCCATGTAGCTATACCGAAGCAACGCTAAATGGGCTAGGGTCTTTACAACAAAACTTCTTTGCCGGAATGGCAGCTTATCTTCCTACGTTAACCCGAGCTAGAATTGCTTTAAAACGATCAATGATTTCTTTAGAGTTGAAAAAAATCGTTGATTAACTAGGTCAAGTGAGCATGAAATTGATTTTCCAACCACTTCAGATAATTATTTCGCTTATTACAAATCATCCGAGTCCGTTAGATTGTGTAAATCGCTTATTTTCTTACATTCACCTTAAAGCATGGAGCGAAATAGAGAACCTAAGCGAAAAAGTATTTGTTGAAAAACCTTTGCAGACATTTAAAAGAGCACTACCTCACCACCCTCATTCCCTTTGTCTGTTGCACTATATGTTCATATTCTTCTACTTGTTACAGAAAACTTTGTTGGAAGTGCAATACACTGGACTAGACACATTTTACACATTCCAATACAATGATACTCATACGTATGGATGAACACACGCATAACCAGAGCATAAAGAACGTCTGCACTGAACAATGCTAATAATTTATGGACTTTTGTGTGTGTGTTAATGAAAGATTTTAAAGTTTTAAACGGCAGTGTTTGGTAAACGTAATGTGAACTTTACATGACGGATACGCATCCCACATGCGTGGTCAAAGACGATAATCAAACAATTGATTTAGAAAGCACCTAGAACCCGTGAAAATTGTTATGAAAACCTTTGCTAAAGAAATTGTGCATCAAATTTAATTTATGTGAAAAAAGTGTATTATTAATGGAAAAATTTTAAACACACTAATAAAACTGAAATCAATTTTCAGCAAGAGTGCATTTAGTACGGATTATATGACCTCAACAATATAGCATTTCCTCTTTAACCTGTTCTTCTTGCATTAACTTTTATAACGCTCCCCCTCTATATAAAATATTTTTATTTATGTTTTTTTGTTTCGACACTGAAATAACGTTTTAATATTTTGCTTACTTTTTTCTCTTTTCATGGTTCTTTCTGTTTTGTTATGCATTCAAACGCTTTAAGAATTAGTCTACTACATCAATATATTGCATACATTAGCTCAAAGCGCTCGAAGCACTCAATGGCAAGTAGCACCCTCATACAGTATATCCCGTTATGTGTAGAATCAAGTTAGTCAGTTCATGAAATCACAGAAGAAAAGGCAAAAGAATTAATTAATAATAATGACAAACTTGCTTTGTTTTTACAACCTTTTCCTTTAATAATAATAACTTTAAAGAAAAGATAGGTAGTCCGATGTTATAACTTTATAAGAAATCATGTTAAAATAGTGATAATACAAAGTAATTGATATTGAAACGTTAATTAAAATGTTAACCTTCCCTTAAAATAAATTTTAAACATATTCTTTTGATATTATCTTCTTTCATTTTATTATAATCTGCTAGTTCCTCTAAACATTTTCGCAACTTTGCATCAATCTGGTATAGCTCTGAAAAACATTTTTTATGGTCCACAGAAAACACACTTATTTTTAGTAATACTTTTACAATATTTGACTCTCAAATGTTTGGATTTAATTTTGACCCGACCGGAAAGGAACCAGTATTTTTCGAGTTTGAGCACGATTTCTGACCAATATTGAAGCATCTATTCACAGGTTAATTTAAACGGTTAACATTGCAAAACTTAGGATTAATTTGGAAAGTTTTGTTGCAGTCAGATTAACCTCGTTCGAAGGTTTGTGTGACCTCTTATAAATAATACCTTAGCAAGGCCTACTTGTAAACGACGTTTGTAGTGTGCCTTCTTTTCAATATCATTTAATGCTTACATTTTATCTTATGTTAAAAATTTACAAGGTTTGGCATTACCCTCTTACATATCATATACAAAATTAGAGCAGATAAATATTTCCTTAATAATTTCCTTAAAGGGCTTGGAGAGTAGAAATCATTAAACCATCACGTCGACACTTTTGCCAAGCTTAATTTAAAACTCAGCCATTTTTAGGCAGAGAATGTATTTTCATGTGAAGAATACATCCTTATGAGTAATAATCAGAAAACATTAAAAAAGAAACATTTTATAATTTATAACCAGCCAATTTTTGTATTTTTGAAAGTGAAAATTACGGTCCTATATAAAGTAAATTTAGAAACTTTCAGTCTTTCATCTTTTATAGCGTATAGTTTACTGAGCAAAAACCTCAAATTTTTGTTTAGAAAAACCGAAATGCGTTCAATTTATCTTTTACTGTGGGCCTGTCTTTGGACCAATTTAGCTCGGTTCCACTACCAATCTGCGTGCAAATTACATTGTTTGCACCAAATATGATGCCATTACGTTATTGTTTGAAACCGGAAAAGTGACAAAAACATAACCTACATAGTTACATAGGGTTGGCTGTTCAGTATTTCCATAAGAATCAAGAATGTATATCGTTAAAAGAGTTATTCTGGGTGTTGCAGATCTTATGAAAAAGTAAGTGTACCTGTATTCTTCAATCGTGGTCAAAAAGTACAAATCACTCATTTCACTTTAGACGATATCTTTTAACACTGATTGGTCCATGTGCTACACTATAAAACGGAGTATTAATTCGGAGATTTTAGACCTTGCTTGGGCAAATTTCTTTTCGAGTATGATCTAAAGAGATTTGCGAGAACTTAGAAGCGAAGCAGATAAACAACGCGAAAAATATGAAATGGAAAGCTAAAGAGGGAAATGAGTAAAAAACAAATAAACTGGGAAAGAGACAAATAATCGTTACATTAATTTTAGTTGAATACCAAAATTTATGCGATAAATGTAACAGCGATCTACAGGTTTAACACACATCCGACGGACGGAAGGGGAGACAAGCTTAGTGATCGGTATGATAAACGATGGGCCTATCCGATGTCCGCATAAGCTTCAAACATCTTCTATAGTAAATGATATAGAGTATAATTAAATTGAGAAACCGATGCTCTTATTTAAAAATCGCATGGGTACCGAAGCTCCATCCAATTATATCTAATAGTTTTACATTAAAGACGGATTGAGTATGTATAGAGATATTCCAACAGAAGCATGTATATCTGACAACCTCCCGTTTTAAACGTAGACCGAAGTGTATGAGCTACTGATGCGACAACAGTTTATAAAATGTGGGGCAACTTTTGTAATTTGACTTAAGTGAGTACACTACTCTAAAAGGTTAAACGCGTCTTTCTTCAAACTTTTTTGAATGGAAGAAAGATATTTAAAACCGTAATTACTATTATACTTTAAGAAAGAAATAAAATAATAAAATTATTGTCGAAAAATCAAACGCCGTAATGATTGTCGCGAAGAAATTTGAGGGAGTTTACGTCATGCGGTGTAGCCGACACACCCAGGTCCAAACGGCGAATTTAATATACACGTTCTAAGTAGTTCTTGGGTAGGCAAATACGTATGGAATTTCCAAAAACCAATTTACCTTTTCGAGCAACGAAATATCTTCTTGAATTCAATATTGAATTCTTATTGAATTCTTTCTTGGATTCAATTCAATTCAAATCCAATTTCATTTAGTTTCCGAAGAAAACGAGCTAATCATTTGTTCATAAACAATATTTAGACTAATTTATCGAAAGTCCTCTAATCTTTAAAATGTTATTTTAAAATCTTATTTTAAGTGTATTGCTGAAGCCTGGAGTGGACTTGTACTGCCCCTCGCTTTGAAAACTCGTTCTTCGAATAAAACTGCGTTTAAAGTGTTGAATTATCTAAATCATTTTCTGTATTTTATCCGTCGGTTCGACGTCTGGTCAGGTATATTTTATTCAACCTACAAATGGTAAGGGTTAAGATGAAGGCCTTTGATGAGATTTTTCCCCTGACGCGTTTCGTCCCAAGAACGAACTCTATTGAAAATGAATTAGCTGCTCAAAAATCAAGATGATGTCAACAGTTTTCTTCGATTATCGTGGTGTTGTGCAATATGAATTTCTTACGTCAGGCCAAATTGTTAACAAGGGATATTTTTTGAGTTTTATAACGGCGTGGAGTTGATTTGATGGGAATAACTACGTAAATAAAATATAATATATAACTGAGGCAAAATTTTATGTTTTCCATTTTCTCTTTTGATAAATTCGCAAATATTCAATTCCGAATTTTTATATATTTGAATATATATAATTTAATATTTATAGGTGCAAATGATTGATTATTTTTAATTAAAGGTTAATATATATTTTTTTTAAATTCCGTCGTGAAGCTGCAAAACTGCTCATCCGATAAAGACAGAACACTTGCCAATCGGGCGTACCTACCACGCATGCTGTGGTCACTCCTTATCTCCCTCTCTCTATCTCTCTCTTTCTCTCTCTCTCTCTCTCTCTCTCTCTCTCTCTCTCTCTCTCTCTCTCTCTCTCTCTCTCTCTTTCTCTCCCTCTTCACGTTATCACCGCGTTACACATATAGGAGGCGTTCTCCGAGTGATTGGTGACATTAAAGAAATCTACTCGCCATTAACATCACCTTCCAGTATTACCTATCAACGACTAAAAAGTCTTCTCGGGATGCCGTCTGCGGGCTCCTCCCTGCTGATCTAATCTTGGTACAAACGCCTGTCAATACTTACGGTGTATCAACGTTTGCAACAACTCCATAAATAGTTACGGTTGGTTTCGTTGATTTGTCTTCGCCTAATCCGTCCTTGCCTGAGCAACAATAGTCTCAAGGTTTTGGTACGTTTGATATATCTAACTCTAATTATTCTCGTGTCGGCTGTCATGGGGCAGGTAATAATTTCGGAACAATATGCTCCTTCTTTCCTCATATTATCCCATAATTATGAATGTTCATCTCGGTTGATGATGTGATGCAAAATTATGCAGTGCTACTGTATTCGTTGTATATAGCGTTTAAATATGATCTTCTAACTACCCTTTGAATATGTGTTTAGTCAGATTTCGGATATCACAGCTAATTTTAAAATAAAGTAACAGATAATTTTTCGACGCCATTGAAATTGGTGCTGTCCGCGAAGATGTCAAACACTTCATTAAATTTCAAAATAACATAAGCAAGTTTTATAAGAATTTTAAGCGTAGCGGTAGTGTTATTGACTACATCCGCTGCTTCAATGCTAATTCTTTGAAGACTGTATGTTGTAGCAGGTATTTGTATTGTATGAGGACACAATCTAAACAGTTTTACTGCGTGTATTGGTATGGTGCGAAATTATGATTCCCAACTTACAATTGTGACAGAGAAGATTAACCATATTTCCGACTTCTTTGTTAAATCACACTTCTATATTGGCATACCATATGTAACGGTCTGGAACGCCACGCACTATTTATGATAGTTCATTTATTTATTGTCATAAATTAACTACTCCGGTTTAGCCCGCAACTTATATTGGAGTGCCCTCTTAGGATTTAATCGTTTTGGTATTTAAACCTCCGATACGGAATGTTATGCTAACCTCAACGTACGCCGTCCTCTCGTCATTATTGTTTTGGTTTTTGCAGGTTCGTAACTACTCGCATTTCAGCTTTTTTCTGCACTTATTTAATCATTTCAAACTTTCACATGTGAATGAAAGCAGCGCTTGTTGATGTCAAGAGTGTCGAGTGCAACCGAATAGGAAATGGGTAGAGAACACAATGTGGGTAGAATCCCAACTACTTAAAACATGAAGTAATACCAAATACTTTATTAAGAACATTCATTGCAGAGGTAAAGTAAGCCAGGTGCCAGAAGCAAGAAGTCACACATTTAAGCGTATTTCTGGCAACAGAACGCAAGAGTTGATTAAAGCTGGTCTGTACATTTCGTTTATATGCATTTTAGAGTTTGTAGACAATAAAGCTTCAATGTTTACATTGTTTTCCCAACTATTGTTGTAAAGATGACTTAAAATTTTTTTCAATTTTTGTGCTTTATTATTATGTTAACGTCGAAAAATTTTCGGTGAAAGCTAGATAGAATTGCAAGCAAAACAGAGCAAAACAAGGAAAACAACAAAACGTGTTGTTAAGATTAAGTAAAAATTTGATAGAAGAAAAACTTCTTTTCTACTTAAGTGGCAACACCGCTGTGACAGGAAATGAAGGATGAAATTTTTAAAAATTGTTTTTGGATGATGGAAAGATAATAGAATTAACGGTACATGAAAAGGTTATTGGATGATTTTTTAGTTATTAAACACAAAATTGTTTTGGAAATATATTATAAAATACTCTTTATATTGTTATTATTTATATTATATCATAAAATAAAGCAACAACCCCCGGAAACATCTTGAGCTCAAATAGCTCTACGGGTCGCAATATAACTCATCTACATTTGAACTAAAAAAAAGAGAAATACTTAATCTATACTACTCTATCTTAGTGAAAGGCAGAATCGCACGTGTTACGATTGGCGCGTTACGGAGTGATGCAAAAAACGGCAAGAGTTTATGTAACTATCTCTTTACAGCCGAATTCATAATACAATCTTCGCCTTTACTGCACTGCAAATTACGCTGCGCTTCGTTCGCTTTCCTCATTGAACTCATGCACATAATATAAAGAGAGCAGATTTAATAACCTATGGAATTCCTGTTTTACATGCACAAACGAGGCTAAGACGTGCGTATAAAATTGGAAAATTGTTAGTAATAATAGGCAAACTTAAGGAACTATCAAATTTCACGATAGATTTCGCAAGAAAAGTGCACGTCTATTCGAGTTAAAGTTTACCATAGTCTACTCAAAATTATGAAACCTTATTCGAATGCGGGTAAGTAGACGTACATTGGTCAATGAATGCTGCTTCTCATTTTTACCATGCATAGCATAGCGTTAAAATGGCGCTTAGATTTAACAACCGAGTTAAGGAGTAGCATCGCTCTAAAAGCCTACAAAAAGAAGTATTTTTATAAATTTTCACAGAATTTCACACTTCGCAGGATATACGATATCTATAGTCCTTCGCAATGTGGCCTTCCTTGAAGAACTTTCGGTAAGCATTGCAGCGGCCCTGACCATCCTTACAATCCTTTCCAACCTTACCAAATTCCAGACATCGGGACTATCCATTGGAACTAGTCTGCGCGTGTATACGACAAACCACTTGTTCGATCTTCTCGTTCCTAGCCCCGAGTAATGCTTTCGCATCCCTAGGCTGCCAATTCGTCGAAGGTCCGTATTTCTCTTTTAATGCCATCGCTGACCTCCCCCATCTAGGCCCCATCTAGGTGTCCGGACTGAATGGTTGTCCTTTGGCTGAGAGTGCGAACTTTTCCTAGAAGTGCAGTTTTCTTTAAATATCCTCCGTGTTTACATATCTTTTTATCTACTGAAGTAAAAGGTAACTATCAGCGTTTCCTCATATCGCGTGCGGCCTGACCCTAGGCTTCTTGCTTGGACGTTTTTGCTTATCTTAATTACTTGTGTCCATTGGTCTACGCTCTTCCTATCCTGTTTTCGGCTGCGTATCACTGGTCTTATCTTTTGACCGCGTTTTTGGAGCTGCAGTGTTTGCGGTGTTCTGCCGACAGCGTCTTTGCTTCCCTTCGCTGCCTTCTCTTCCTCGACTTTGCCGTAACATCTTGGGCTTCCATTTCTTTCGCTTCACATATTTTGCCCCTAGTCTTCTTTTAGCTAGATCTTATGTCGTTCTTCTGTTTCCTTCGCAAATCACTTTAATGGCATCTATTCCATCTGTTTGGCTAAACTGATATCGTTTATGTCCGTAAACCGTTAGCCAGCATCAATGTAACTGTCGTGGTACAAGGAGAGCAAGCCCAGAAAAAACATGACTGGGCTTTAAGAAAAGGCGACTACAGTCAAAACAATAAATTATTCTGTTTTATTAAATATATAATGATTAAATAACTGTTTATGTAAACATTGACATCAAGAATTAATGTATTAATGTATGAGTTTCAAAGCTATTTTCATCAAATTATTACGGGCGAAGACAAACAGGTCCTAAATGAAGTAAACCATGCAGGGCTACAGTTACATTTTTTGCTACAGTGCTTTTGGTTGGATTTAAGAGAAAGCATGTGTTACGAAGTTGTAAAGTCTGGTGAAACTGTCACATTTGAACGATATAAAATTCAAATATTCAAGCTAAATGGCGCGCTTGACGAGGAAATCTCATTTACGGGCAAAGGCGCTCCAAAAGTCGTTTTATTTCATAGCAAAGCCCTTTCGCATACAGCAAAATTAACCAACGACTTAGTCTTCAACTTGGACTTGAAACTTCTCCCACACACGGTTTATTTGCCAGACGTATTTCCTCCCAACTGCTACTTGCTTAGATCGATGCATCCACATTTCACAGAACAACATCTTACAAATTTAGAAGATGTGCGGAAATTGTTTGAAGTCTATTATGCCTGGAAAGGAACGAGTTTCTACTGTAGAGGCATCCGCAAACTTCCCGAAAAATGGTTAAAGATGTGTATAAATAGATAGTGATATTGAATATTTCGATTATTAAGCTTCATATTAAGCATGATTTATATAAATTTGAGTTTTATTTAAAAATACGGACTGTTCTTTTATACAATTAATATTTTTACTTGAAATTCCAGGTAATATATTTACTTATCATCCTGACCGTCTTCGTATGCTTTTTTACTTTTCGCGTTCTGATTAGTGTTCTCTTTTTTATTCCGGTTCTGATTTTTGTTTGCGGGTTACGTTTGAACGCACAGTCTCTATTTTTACTCGCCAGTCAAAGCCAGTCAACGGTATTTGCCAGAGTTGTCATTCAGGAGAAGCTAAGCTTGATAACCTCTATACGAAGAGTCTAAAGATCATGGACGGCGACTAAGTAAAGTTTGCCGACCCCGCATTGTGCCCGGTAGAGATCTTAAGCCGTAAAGGTAATGATTTCCACGGAAAAGGGTTTCCAAAAGGCCTATGCGTAATTAATTTTGAGAGCTTAAGAATATAAAGGCTACGAGAAAATGTTTCCAGTATCAAATAAGCAGGTATTACTTATCGCGTCTCCAATTACCCGTAGCGACTGGCATCAGAGTATGTTTTGTTATTGCGTACATAGGTAGAAAGTAAAATATTTGCTCATTTTTCGTTTGAATTCTGTTTTTAAGCTGCAGGTTTTTTTGTATCTACCTACGAAGAATAGGGGTATATTCATTTTGTCAAAACATTTGAAACACCCACAAATAAACTTGAGAGTTCTTATAAAGTTTACATATTGTTGATCAGTATCAAATTATGAATCCTTTAGGACATGTATGTCAGATTGTCTGTTCGTCTGTAAGTTAATTACAGTGCTAATCGCACTCCTACTCGCCAAAATCGAAAGTCTGCTTCAAATTTAGCAAAAAAAAGACATCCAACTTTGCCCGCAAGACCCGCCCACAGTACAATATTAATCGGGAACGCTTCTACTTTCTCAACTTTTCTTTCTCGTCCTTTACACATAAACTGCAACAGACATACGATAAAATGTCCACTTATATTCTGTACAGATAGCAAAATCCAGTCAAGCACAGAAGATGTGGAAATTTATTCTTTTCTTCAATGATTTTCAGGATGGAGGCGGGTGGTATAAAAGATTCGGTCATAGCCGAGTATGATGTTTTTATTTTTTTCACATATACGTAGATGATATGTAAAAGCATGCAGAGGCAGGTAAATTTAATAAAACCAGCTAGCTAATGATAGATAAAGTACTGTTGTAATACCTTGCTTACGGCTTTTACAATTTCACACAACTAATAACATATAATAGGTGCAAGTATACATATGTTCGTACGTATATACTTACAAAGTAGCTATGACGACAATGCTGCGAAGATATTATGATGATGATCATGATTACATATTATAATAATTGTGATGATGATGTTGGCTTAATGTCATATAATACTTATACTTATAGGTATAGTAGATGCAATTGTGTGCATGTGTGACGAATCGTAGGTCTGCATTGAAAGCTAGAGTAATTCTATATTATTCTTGGGTTTTGTTCATTTAAAAATAAATAAGATATGAATAAGAAAGTTTTAAATAATTCAATTATGACAAGTTTAACTCAACCAAAAATAGCTATCAAATATGTATTTTTAGTCATAACCACAAACACCTAGAAGAAAGCTTCAGAAACATATTAAGGTACATAAATGCTTTATCACCATGATCTTCTGAATCCATATAGCCATGTCTCTTCGCCTGCACACACCTACAGTAAAACGTAAGCTAAGCGCAACTCTGTTACTTTAAGCAATAATTTGGCGGATTTTTATTTAAAATCATGAAAGGTCGATAGCTGGTAATTTCAATTTTCCAAGACCCTATTATACATGTTAAAAAATGGAAAAAACATCCACACAAAATTATTAGCAACTAAACTTTAATTTTTCAAGTTCTTGATGTCTTCAACTTATTGCGTATTATGAATTTATATACGTTATAAACTATTAAACATGCTCATCCACTTTGTGATCTCCAAAGGAAACGTAAATTCAACACATCTCTGGTTAAGATTCGGATCAAATGTTTTGCGAAGATATTGTTTGGGACGGAATATCGCGCCTTTGTGCGCAGAAATTGGTAAATCTTATGACGAAAACAATGAACCCACGGTTACTTTTCGTCCTTGTGGTAAGAAGCTCATGTTTTGTTAAATGACTTCGTATATAGGGACTATCGCTCCCTTGAAACAAAGAAAACAAATCTAACGTTCCTAAAGGATTTTCACATGCAAAAAAATAACTTTCGGATGTTGTTTTTGGGCTGAGGTTTTCTTTTGACCAAGAAAATAGGATTGCTGTTACTTTCAATGTACAGTACTGCAGAAATATGATGACAGATTTTCACATAAAGCTTCGACACACTAGTGCCACACATTTCGGGACACTACATTTTGTGGGAGAAAGGTTCAATGACCGTGTATTCTCCAAAATATGTGAGCTTGCCACAAAGATTATGCGTTATAACCTTATTGAAATTTGTTTTATGTTGGAGCAATGGCTTAATTCATTAAAGCACGAATGCTCAGTAGCCTTACTCACCACGATTATTCGTGTTACTGCTATCACAAAAGCGAGTTTATTTGAAAAAGCAAGAGTCCACATGTGGTCACTTATATGATATGACTTTTAAATATAAATGCCTTGAACATTGAAGTTCATGTTGAGATATTTTATCCTTTAGATTTTATTATAAGCTAAAAAAAACACTTATTCGGTGATCCTATGTATATAGTAGAGTTCTTAAAATCGAACACAGCCTATGATGTATAGCATTTTTCTCTTTTTAATTAGGAAAACCTTTCAATAATTGATTAAAATAAAAAAGTTTTGCTTAAAAAATACTATCATTATTATAGTTATTTTCTTATAAGTATTATTTAAATTATTGAGTAGCATTTATGAACATTTTGTGATTGCCCTGAATTTTGCAATGCATCAATATTATAATAAACACCATAATAAAATAAGGAAAAATTCTTGAAATTTTCATTGTAACAATGCTTTCCTCATGCTTTGTTTCATTATGTACCACTGCAAATTAAAGACGCATTGAACATTTATTTTATTGTACATTTAACGCAATTTTTCTCTTTTCCATTTTATACTCACACCTGAAAACAATTGAATTTCATTATTAAAATGAACTGTATCTGAATTGTGAACCGGATAGCTATCAATATAAGTAAGTGTGCAAGGTTGCATGGAGTGTCACACTGCCTGCTTCGCACCTTTTTTGAGGCAGATAAAGCTTTTTGACCCAATCATGAGTAACATTGCTCCTTTTCAAACTTCAGCCAATATATGTACATATAATATTTTTATACCATCATGACCAAAGTTATTTTATTTTGATACATGCACATATCAAAGCGTATACTCTACAACTGATTCTATAGCAAATGTCTAAATATTTAAACATTGGGTCACGCCTACTCGGTATTATAGTATACCTTAATCTTATAAAACAACCTTATAAAGTATATACATTTTTGACCAGTATGTAACAATTACTTTCGGTTGTAAGTTCCTTTCCATTAAAGTCGCTTTTTTATCTTTCTCTTGACTACACGAGGCGAAAAAACAAAAAAAAAAAATGCGGCGAATCAAAAGAGTATATTTTCCCCGGATATCAAGGCGACCCTACCTGAAAAAGGAAGAGAGAGAAGATTAGGTTTTTAACAACAATGAAGAAAAATTCGAACGCTAAATTGAAAAGCGGACATCGGTGATATGAAATTTATGCGACGCGCAAAAAAAAATTGTCATACCAAATAAAAATTAACCAAATTGTTCATTCTAAATAATTTCGAAGCATTCCTTTCGTTTTAGAACAATCTAATCAGCTTCGTTTTGGGTAATGTCAAGATTTTATGTACATATATTTTTATAAAAAATGAAAACTTGTAATAAATAATGATGTGTGCATTTATTTATTTTAACAGGTTGAAGTGTAAAGATTTCGGCAATCAAACTTGAATGTGGGTTGAGGTGATTTCAATGGTCACAGCGAAAGCTGAACCAACACATCAAATGTAGTCGGTTACAAGAAATTCGATCATAGTGTGTGTCGCGTAAGTTTAATTGAAGCAAATCTGCACAAAAGTTGGTGTGCATAAAGCCACCGCATTCAACATAATCTCCAATAGTTTCCTTGAATCGAAAATTGCTATCCTTGAATCG
Organism: Glossina fuscipes; assembly: GCF_014805625.2. NCBI lineage: Eukaryota > Metazoa > Arthropoda > Insecta > Diptera > Glossinidae > Glossina > Glossina fuscipes. The sequence continues at coordinate 16,812 of NW_024003776.1, forward strand.
AAAATTGCTATCGCTCTCAAGTCAGGAGCGTGATATCTCACGCCGATTTAGTCACTCAAGAGAATAATCAAATACCATAACTGTATCCAACGTCTTCTTTACTTGCATGTTAGCATCGTCCGTTTCATCAACATCCCATTGTTTTCCTATATTAAGTAATCAGAAAATTTTGTGTTATCGTAAATTATAACGGATACCTGGGTATATTTTTTCGCTTTCTTTTATGTTATTGTTAAATTCTCTTTTTTTTAATGTGTCTATAAAAATTTATAAAAGTGTGTTAGAATTTTATTCATGGAAGGAAAGTGGGTATAAGGATTCACTTAGGGGTCTCCGTATAGAAATATATGCCGAACGTCGACCGTAGATAGGGCAGGGTACAGATCAGCCATGGGCCCAAACGGTCAATTAGCTTTGTATGCCCGTCAATAAGGGTAATAAAAGCACTTCTTTTAGTTGTAGCTGATTGCGGAATGTCTTTTTCCCTTTGCCAGAAATAATCTGCAAATAACATACCTGAAAAATTTCCGACCATACATAAAATCACAATAATGACACTAGAAACTTAAATATCATGCCCTTCTTATATATATCCATGCTCATATCATAAATGTATAGAACGCATCATGCATCATATCACGTACCATTTCCCACATATTTGATATGTAAAATTTTTCGCCTTGTGTCGTATATGGACCGGCAACTAAAAATTATACAAAAATATAACATAATGAAGAAAGAGAAAAATGAACAGAAAATTTATTTACATGTTTACGCATAGATTTTATCTTCAATGTCATGGCCACGGGATGGAAACATTGCAGCAAAAAGTAGATTACTATTAAATTACATTTCAATATGTAGTGAATAATAATAATATATGTAAATGTATATAAGCCTGAGGGTAAATAAACACCAAAAACAAATGCAGAAAATAAATCTGGAAAACAAAACACTGCTTATCTGGCACCTACACCACAACCCAGTTCATATGAATGTATTTAAAAATAACGAAATTATTTTAGGCGCCTACGCTAAAGATAATGTAAACGTGGTCGTCTAAGGTGTAATGAGATTTTGATCCTCAGCAATAAAAGAAAAACGAAAACAAAGAGAACTCGCTTCGGGTTACCGAGGAGGCTTTTAAAGCTATTTTTAACGAACTCTGCAAAGGCGTACTTTTCTTGAAAAATAGACTTACATACAAAAATAACACAGGAAATAGACCTAAATGATCCAAATTTAGTTCAGATGTTTTTATCATCACAACTATATAATCTCATTATGATGTGTTAAAAATTAAAGCGTTTTTCGATATAAAGGGTATACCTTTCGTAGGAATGATCATGCAAAGAATATACATGGTTCTATCCAACTTAAACTCTTCACATTAACTTAGCATACAGATTTCATTTATAAGTCTTTTCGCACGTGCTTTTCTGTTAGGTCCAAACATGTGTAAAGGGAGAGATATATTACTTACGTAATTGTAATTAGAAATACTCCCCGCGGATAGACACATTTTCGTTAGCTCTTTATGTAATTCATTTATAAAAAGATTTTTTATTTTCCAATTACAAGCTTTCCTCTCGAAGTTGATTGCTGCAATTAGATATCAATGTGAAAAAATTGGAACAATGCTAGTGCGCTAATAAAATCCGGAGGCTGTTTGCGGCAATGTAATTATCTTTATTTTCAAATTTTATTTTTCACTCTTTTAACGATTTGGCAAATAATACCATTTTCACTTCAGAGAGTATTCTACTTTCGAGCCATTTACCTTGCTTTTAACTTCGCATCTAATTTCTTTAATAGGTCGCTTTGAGCAAATTGGAGTTTCACGAATCTTGCAGCTTACCTAATGTATTGAAAGGGATTCAAGACGAAGGAGAAAAGCAAACCGAGGTATGATCAATGTAATACTTGTTTACTTAAGAAAATGAAACTTACATGGAAACGGTATAAAGTTAGTTATCATAGATAATGCTTACGCTGGCAAAATTCATTCCAATAAGCAAGAAAATTGTATTTGACCGTGATCCAATCTTTTTTATAGCCGCCACAGTTCTCCTAAAAATAATAAAAGAAATAAAGTATCTAAGTTTTCATGCTCTATAAAATGGAGTGGGAGCGCCTGATTTTTTTCAAAATAACAGTTTTTGTCGCATAGGCGTGTGGGCGTTGCAGGCGTGTTCCTGGAAAAGTTTAAGTCATTTTCAGATTCTTGTCGGCAAAATCTTTATGGAAGAATATTTAGTAGATGAACCGTCGAACATGCTTAGGTGCATTCCGAATTTGAAAATGGCCAAGAATTTTTACACTTTGTGACTTTTTTGAAGCTTGATTCTGAGCGTTATAAAGGAATTACAAAGAGTACACTTTGATACACTCTAATATTGAGTGGATGTGATCAACGTATCCCATTTTTATGCAGTTACTACAGCCTTGTCTATAGAATATGTAGTCAAATTTTTGCACATTTGTATGCTATAGTTTATGAGAAATAAGCAAAAAACCATTGTGTTTATTCCTTTCGAAAAACGGAGGTGTTCTCAGTCTACGTAGT